>NW_027198436.1:0-30000 GCF_038502225.1 Cherax quadricarinatus | reverse complement strand
GGATTAAATTATGGGGAATTAAATACAAAATGGGAAGCGACACAGTTACTTTTTGCTGATAATACTGTGCTTACGGAAGATTCTAAAGAAAAACTGCAAAGGTTAGTGGACGAATTTGGGAGTGTGTGTAAAGGTAGAAAGTTGAAAGTGAACATAGCAAAGAGTAAGGTGATAAGAGTATCAAATGATTTAGATAAAGAAAAGTTGGATATCAAATTGGGGAGGAGGAGTATGGAAGAAGTGAATGTTTTCATATATTTGGGAGTTGACGTGTCAGCGGATGGATTTATGAAGGATGAGGTTAATCATAAAATTGATGAAGGAAAAAAGGTCAGTGGTGCATTGAGGTACATGTGGAGGCAAAAAATGTTATCTATGGAGGCAAAGAAGGGAATGTATGAAAGTATAGTAGTACTAACACTCTTATATGGATGTGAAGCTTGGGTTGTAAATGCTGCAGCGAGGAGGCGGTTGGAGGCAATGGAGATGTCCTGTCTAAGGGCAATTTGTGGTGTAAATGTTATACAGAAAATTCGGAGTGTGGAAATTAGGAGAAGGTGTGGAGTTAATAAAAGTATTAGTCAGAGGGCTGAAGAGGGTTGTTTGTTGAGGTGGTTTGGTCATTTAGAGAGAATGGATCAAAGTAGAATGACATGGATAGCGTATAAATCTGTAGGGGAAGGAAGGCGGGGTAGGGGTCGTCCTCGAAAAGGTTGGAGGGAAGGGGTAAAGGAGATGTTGTGGGCGAGGGGTTTGGACTTCTAGCAAGCGTGCGTGAACGTGTTAGATAGGAGTGAATGGAGACAAATGGTATTTGGGACCTGACGAGCTGTTGGAGTGTGAGCAGGGTAATATTTAGTGAAGGGATTCAGGGAAACCGGTTATTTTATGTAACCGGACTTGAGTCCTGGAAATGGGAAGTACAATGCCTGTATTCTAAAGGAGGGGTTTGGGATATTGGCAATTTGGAGGGATATATTGTGCATTTTTACACGTATATACTTCTAAACTGTTGTTTTCTGGGCACCTCTGCAAAAACAGTGATTATGTGTGAGTGAGGTGAAAGTGTTGAATGATGATGAAAGTATTTTCTTTTCGGGAATTTCCTTTCTTTTTGGGTCATCCTGCCTCGGTGGGAGACGGCCGACCTGTTGAAATATATATATATATATATATATATATATATATATATATATATATATATATATATATATATATATATATATATATATATATATATATATATATATATATATATATATTTATATATATATATATATATATATATATATATATATATATATATATATATATATATATATATATATATATATATGGCTTGACAAGTACGTATTTATATAACTGTTATTAATATTGTTTAAATAATTATTATTGTTATTAGTAGTAGTATTGTTTTATTAACAGCTCGATCCTCCGTCTTGATAGAACATCAGTATATTGTAGTATTACATTGAAAATTGTTTGAATATTACCAGCAAAGATTATTAACCTAGAATTCACGCCGTATATTTTAATTAAGACGCCAACTCATAATAATACAAAGTTTAAAGAGAGTGTTACATTGCCGTTATAACAAGGCGTTATCGCAAAGTAAAGGAAGTTACTATCTAATTACGTTAGTGAGTTCGTTGAAGGTACAGGAAGTTATAGGAAGTTAAGGTGGGTTAAGAACGACCCCCACCCACACTTCTGTATTATTTTCTCATCTTCCACTTCTCTGCTTATTGGAACTCTTTGTATTAATATCTCGTTTTCTATTTTTTCCATATTGCTTTCTCTCAACTGCTCTCTCTTTCTCTCTCTCTCTCTCTCTCGCAAAATCACATTTTCTCACTTTCTCAGTTCTTCCACTTCTCTATTTATTAGAACACTTTTTATTAATCTCTTGTTTTCTACTAGTTACTCTCATTTTTTCCATATCTCTCTCATTCCCACGTTTTCTCACTTTCTATCTCACCTTCATTTTCTCACTTATATTCTTGCTTTGTCTTTCTATCGAACTCCTCGCCAAACAGATGGGGATCGAACCTGTTCGCTGGACTTCTCGCTTTCTCTCGTTATCTCACCTTGAGTCGATGTCTCACCATCTCTCAATGTTTTACTTTCACTTACCGTTTTATTTACGTTTACTCTGTCGCCTCGCTCTATCTTACAATGTTGTCAATCTCTAATTCATTTCATTATAAATTTTCACTTGTCTCTCTGTGTATCTCTGTCACTGTCCTTCCTATCTCGTTTACTCCTTTTTATTACTTTGTCTCTCTCTATCATAATAATTCAGAATTTGCTCTCTTATCTCGCATTCTGTTTCTCACTTTCTCTAACTTTCTAACTTTCCTTCTCTCTTATACTCTTTCACATTCTCCACTTTTTCTCACTACATAGCCTTCATTTACATATTTATTTCACCTTCTCATTTTTTTTATAAGGAATATGAAATTATTCAGAACGTCTCCTGCAGGCTGATCAGTCAAACTGTTGGTTTTCGTGGCATGCTGGTTGGATTAGCAATAGCTTATAAGATTTTTTTTATTAATCTTTCTGTTTAAGACAGCTCTCTGATAATTTTCCTTATATAAGGAAATATGGGAGAATGGTAGGTAATCTGCTGTGACACAAAAGAGGGTAAATTGCTGTAATTCCCTCATTTTTTTAAGAAACTTACACTAGCCAGACATCACGGTTCTGCCCTTAAAGAAATTGTGAGTGTTGGTATGCCTAAATCCCTTATTTATTATCCCGTAGTATGCTTTTTACATCTGTGTTTTTAATTGTGGCATTTTGCACTGTTGCCTTGGGTGCCCTCTGCTTTCGTCAATAATTCCTAGGAATGATAACTTGCAATTAATATATTTTCTAAATTATTTTATCTTACAGATTATCTTGATTATCAAGATGTGTTCAGAAGAATCTCTTGTATCTTTGGACCTACAATAAGCCTTCGTCCGACCTGTCAGCTTTGTATATTCATATTTTCATATATTTATTTTTATATCTTTTCACGTATGGTGAACAAATGACATAATTTGCACAAAATCCTTTTTTTCATACATATTTCCGCTCTTAAAAAAGCTTATTGCAAAGCTAAATGTTGTCCTGATTATTGCTTGCTTGCAGTATGTAACTTTTATTCACTACTGTTTGCAGTATGCCATTTTCACCCACCTGTTTTCACTTGTTATTTAATAAGACTTAATATTGCAAAAATATCAGAAATGGCTATTAAAACACAAAAGACAGCCATTAACGATGAAAGACAATGACACATCAAACAACCAAAAGTTTTAGAGGTAAAGTGAAGTCCATTTTGATAACACGTTTAATATATTGTTAAATACAGACTAACGCAGAAAAACTGACAAACGTAAAAAATTATAATGTATCTGTGACTGGACTTTGAAAGCAGTGTAATTCACATGAGGATTACCAGTAAGGCTTTAAAAAGATTACAGGTACCATCACTCGCAGCAGAGTATAAATGTTTGGTGAATGATTTGTTGTTAAGGGAGATAGATAGTTACTGGTGAGTGTTGTGTTTGTGTGTACTCACCTATCTGCGGTTGCAAGGTTCGATTCACAGCTCCTGCCTCCGACTCTTTGCTAGTCACTACTAAGAAGATCTATGATATCATACCTCTTCTTAAAGCTATGTATAGATCATGCCTCCACTACCTGACTCTCCAGAATATTCCACTTCCTGACAACTCTAAGTCTAAAGAAATACTTCCTAAATACTTCCTATGGCTCATCTGATTTTCCAATTTCCAGTTGTGACCCCTTTTTGCTGTGTGTGTGTGTATGTGTGTTTACTCATCTAATTGTGGTTGCAGGGGTCGAAACTCAGCTCCTGACCCCTCCTCTTCACTGAGTGCTACTAGGTCCTCTCCCTCTCTGCTCCATGAGCTTTATCATACCTCATCTTAAAGCTATGTATGGTTCCTGCCTACACTACCTCACTTGCTAGGCTATTCTACTTCCTGACTACTCTATGACTGGAGAAATACTTCCTAACATCCCTTTAACTCATCTGGGTCTTAAAATTCTAATTGTGACCCTTGTTTCTGTGTCCCATCTCTGGAACATCCTGTCTTTGTCCACCTTGTCTATTCCACGCAGTATTTTGTATGTCGTTATCATGTTTTCCCTAAACCTCCTGTCCTCCAGTGTTGTCAGGCTGATTTCCCTTAACCTTTCTTAGTAGGACATTCCCCTTAGCTCTGTGTGTGTGTGTGTGTGTGTGTGTGTGTGTGTGTGTGTGTGTGTGTGTGTGTGTGTGTGTGTGTGTGTGTGTGTGTGTGTGTGTGTGTGTGTGTGTGTGTGTGTGTGTGTGTGTGTCCATCTTAAATCACATTAATTACACTGATGAAAGAATTAAAATGTCTTAAGCAGTCTCCATCACTGGTGTCAGGTGTAGGGCGTCAGATTAATTTTTATTATGGCAGCTGAAGTTTAGAGAAGACAGCTATTAATAAGAAAGAGAACATTTTGAAACAAAAGTTTTCAATATATATTTCAGTGCAGTGAAAAAAAATGAATATTCTGATGACGGTATTTGAAATTCTAATGTAAGTTTGTTAGGCCAACAGTTCATATGTACATTGATAAAGCGCTGACATGGAAGTCTGATATGTTTTCATAAAAATGTTGGTCTGGCTGATAAACTGTACGAAGGATATTTTTTACAACGTCAGTGTCAGAAAAATTAATTATTATATTAATCTGTCTCTGGTCTCATATCAAAAGTTTCTGATTTAAAGAAAGATAATTATCAGTGTAAACTACCTACTTACGCAAATGGAAAGCTTTACCATGCTTCTCAAGATTATATTTTAATATATTTTTATTGCGTATCCTTCAGTTTTATACTCTTGCAGATGAAGGGGATCAGGAGACTGGGAAAGGTGTTCTTGACTGCAGGGGCTGCAACACAACATTCATGGAACCAAAAAGCTGGAACAGGCATCCTTTGTTCCAGCACAACATCCATTAGATACTAACTTTTATACTGTTTCACAAAATGTCTGTACACATGAAGCAACTCCTGGGGTAAAAGTAGCCTCTAAACGCGGAATTTTATTCTCAGAATAAAATTGTCATTCATAACAATTGCTTGTCCTCGTATTATTCCAAATGAAGTTAGAGTAAACGTTTCGGCTGACTGAGAAAATCCATCTTCCTTTGCGAGCTGCGTCTATAACTCAACAGCTGGTGTGAATATGCTGCGCATCATGGGGACCTCAGGTTCATGGGTGTGTGTGCAAGAAAAAACTGTGTATTTCCATGTAATGCACGAAGCCCATGCAACGTCACTCAACATGATGAATGATGCTTTGGTACTGAATCGTCTAATAGCTAGACAGATGTGGTGTCTAACTATCTTAACCTAACTGACCATACATATAGTATGAGGAAGAAGCTATTTCTTACTGCGAATAATGACTGTTAGGTTAGGTAAGGTATGTCAGGAAACGAGAGAAGTGTTTCCTGACGAGGGTCAGGAAGCGTTTGGTCATTTAACAGACGCCTTCAGATGGCTTACCGGTCCAGCGCTTTAAAAATAATGGTTATAATTATAACCACTGGATTGCATAATCACTCTGTTGGACTTTATTAATATTACTGTGGTTGTCTTCAGGAACACCCCCCAACTCCCACCATCCTTCTCTTCTGCATCTTCCAGACGTTTTTCTTCGTCTCTCCGCCGTCAGTACCATCGTCCAAGAGTGGTTCCTCCTGACTAAATGCCCTCTATTCAAGAATAAATTATATTTTGACAAAGTTTATATCAAAATTGTTTTCCAGAGACATGTTCCTCGAGAAAATCCTGCTTTATCACCTGCCTGCCTAGACCCATCCTCCTTTGGGTGAGTTATATTCTCTTGGCTGGAGACACGAGCCGATCCTCTAGCCTGTGGTTGGTGCAACGCCTCTCTGATAGATGTTAAGGATATTCATATTAGTTGCTGAGCATGCAGCTAAGATCACCGCATGCATCATGCACAGAGGAACCCCCAACCATGGGTTGAACACGAGGAGCGGGCAGCTATATGATTTAGGGGAAAGACAGGAAGGACGGATAGATGGCGATGGTAGAGGTGGAGGAGGAAGAGGAGGAATGTAAGATAGATAACTAATGTCAAAACAAAATAAAAAATAACAATATAGTATGGGTAAAAGATGCGAGAAATTGAAGGTACACCCAAAAATATTGGGTGTCCATATTTCGTGAGGAAATATAATTTTTCCTCCCTCAGGGTTATCGGTTTTCACTCTCGAATATACGAGCACATGTGACCAGCACACACACAGACACACGCCTGCATGACCAGACTCTGCATGACCAGGCTGTGCAAGACGAGAGTGTGCAAGATCACACTGTGCATGACTAGACTCGTACGAGGACTCGCCTGCTTACAACACAGTCGTATACCTTTCCTCTGTAGCCACGACGTAAGAATCTATAACAAGGACATTCTCTCATCCGATAAAGAAAAACGACAGCCATGGTCTTTGCCACCAATCATGAGATGCATTTTCCTGTCTTCAGAACACACACACACACACCTCCTCCCTACTAGCCTGCAGAAGATTACTGCTATTATTCAGAAAATTTCTTTTGTTGCTCTCTGGGAACTCAATAGCACATGCTGGATACTGGAAACACAACGACTCAGATCCCTTTAAGGAGGCTGCGTTGATTATTGTTGCCTCTTGATCAAAGGAAAGGGAGCTACCCTCCTCTTTCTCGGATTAAACTTGATCGTCTCCGATTCTCCAGGTGCAGTATTCCCCTGAGGTCCAGTATTCCCCTGAGGTCCAGTATTCCCCTGAGGTCCAGTATTTCCCTGAGGAGCATAGCCCTGCCAGCCAAGACAGTAACATTGATGATTAGGAACTATGAAACATGATGAATACCGTGACCTCAGTGGCACAGTGAATACCGTGACCTCAGTGACACATGGTGATAAGCGCAAACATTTACAGAGAATGCAAAAAAAAAAAAAAACTGAATCATTAAAATATTAACCCCTGTATTATATATTTTGGAGAAACTTGTTGACCGAGCGAAGTATATAACCCTGACTTCGCATATTAAAAATTGCCCTCAAATCCCCTGAGAGAAATATGTACAATTCAATATTTCATCTCGAGATTTTAGCTTGTTTTTTTTTGAAGTGCACAGAATTGGATTGCTATACTGATATTAGAAGGATGATAGATTGTAACACTGACATCAGAGGTCGCAGAATGTTTTAATGACATCAGAAACATGATGGATTGTTACACTGATGTCAGATACCTGATGTGTTGCTATACTAACATCAAACGTGGAGCCTGTTACAATACTTGTAACATAATGACTGAAGAGACAATTGGATACCTGGGTTATGTTCCTGCAGTGCCCCTTGACTTACAGAATGCTTCATTTAAAACACTTTGAAGTTTCAGTTTGCGTAAGTACAAGTGTGTAAGATATGGCAGTATGTATGTAAGTGTGAGAGCACTAAAGCTGTATTTACCACTAAGTTACCGAGACAGTTTGAATAAAGCGAGAGAGTTGGATTTGAGTGGAACTTACAACTGAGTTAATAAGGTTATAAAAGCTTATTCCTTGGGTAACAGTGATAATGGGTGGTGTGATTATTTTTGTAAGTGGGTTCGAGTTTGACAAGGACCTGCCAAGTATGGGCCAGTAGGTCTGCTACAGTGTTCCTACTGTCTCATGTGCTTAGAACCACTGGAAATATAAACACATATGCAGTATAATGTGATCCTTTATTGACAACGTTTCACCCACACAGTGGGCTTTTTCAAGTCACACACAGATCTACCTGGGGTGGAAGGTACGGGAGTATTTATAGTCATGTTCAGAATGTTGAGGTCAGGTGGAGAATGCTGCATCTGATGATCTACCGGGTGGAGTTATAGAGTTTTGGGTAGCTTGGCAGGGGTATTGGACAAGTTGTGAGTAGACCTTCTGTAGTGTTCTAGGTTGAACATCAAAAATGGTATACAATACCGACAGGTTGGTAGGTAAGACACATAGGCAACAGTTAGGCAACTTTATTCCGAAACGTTTCGCCTACACAGTAGGCTTCTTCAGTCGAATACAGAAAGTTGGCAGGAACAGTAGAGATGTGAAGACGATGTAATCAGTCCATCACCCTTGAAGTCGTAGAACTTGAGGTTGTCAGTCCCTCGGCCTGGAGAAGTTCAGTTCCATAGTCAGGAACTATCTGATAGTTCCTGACTATGGAACTGAACTTCTCCAGGCCGAGGGACTGACAACCTCAAATTCTACGACTTCAAGGGTGATGGACTGATTACATCGTCTTCACATCTCTACTGTTCCTGCCAACTTTCTGTATTCGACTGAAGAAGCCTACTGTGTAGGCGAAACGTTTCGGAATAAAGTTGCCTAACTGTTGCCTATGTGTCTTACCTACCAGTGTTCTAGGTTCTTATGTGGGATAGCGATGAAGAAGTTTCTTGGCGAGTGGTTCAGCTATGTTATAGAAGCCGTTGTTCTGGTTGAAATTGTTGGTTATAGAGATAAGCGATGATTCCAGGATTCTTCGGTATTGAGTGTTGTCTTCTGTGGCGATAAGTCTTGAGTTTCTGTAGTTAATTAAATGGTTTTGTGAATTGTGATGTTGTACACAGGCATTCCTTGTATCGTCAGTCCTGCTTGCATACTGGTGTTCTGAAATACGTGTTTGGAGGTCTCTTGATGTTTCGCCCACATATAATTTGTTTCAGTCATTACAAGGGATTATGTATACCCCTGCAGAGGATGGAGGCTTGTCCTGTCTACTACTGGTGATGTCCTTGATGGTCGTGGTTGTGGAGGTAGATACTTGGAGTGATGTATTGGAAAAGATGTTGGAAACATGTTTGGCAATGGAGTTGGTGGGGAGGACTATGTATCTCTTCTCGGCAGTATCTTCTCTGGGTGTGTTGAAGATGTTTAATGCCCGCCGTCTGCAGTCTCTGATGAAGTGACGAGGATAGTGGAGTTTAGAAAATACTTGTTCAATTATAGTGCATTCTTCCTCAAGGAACTCATTGCTGCAGATTCTGAGTGCACGCAGGAAGAAGCCTATAATTACACCACGTTTGGTTTTGGTGTCGTGGTGAGAGTAGAAGTGGAGAAGATCGTTTTGGTTGGTGGGTTTTCGATAGACTTTAAAACGAAGTTCATGGTCAGCTTTGCAGAGCAGAACATCAAGGAAAGGAAGAGTGTTGTCGACTTCTTCTTCAAGTGTGAACTGGATTGAAGGCTCGACCTGGTTGAGCTTGTCTTGGAGAGCTTGAACGTTGAAGCGTTTAGGAGTTATGAGGAGAATGTCGTCAACATAACGGAGCCAGGTGACAGACGAAGGAATAATGGTGGAGAAACGTTCGGCTTCTAGATGTTCCATGTATAGGTTCGCCAGGACCGCACTGAGTGGCGAACCCATGGGTAGTCCAAAAGTCTGCTGAAAGAGGTGATTTTCGAAAGAGAAACACGTAAAGCCAACACATAGTTCAACAAGGTCGATGAAATCGCTGGCTGGAATGGGAAGATCAAGTGAATCGTCAATTTTCCTGCGCAAGAGATCGATGGCTTGTGTAGTAGGTACTTTGGTGAATAGGGAAGTCACGTCAAGGCTGGAAAGTTTCTTGTTCCTGATGTTGATGTTGCGAATGCGATTGAGAAGATCACCCGAGTGTTTGAGATGTGCTGGACTGATAGTGCCCAAGAGTTTAGAGAGGTGTTTTGCGAGAATTCCTGAGAGCTGGTGGGGAGCACTGCCTATTCCCGAGGATATGGGCCTCAGTGGGATACCAGGCTTGTGAGTTTTTGGCAGGCCGTACATTCTGGCAGGTCTGGGGTTGCTTGGGATGGTGTGCAGAAGTTTCTTCCCTTGTTCTGAGCCCCTCAGAATGCGGCGAGTCCTTTGAAGAAAAGTTTTAGTAAGGTTGTCCACTTGGTTGGTTGTGAGAGGTTTGTAGGTATCTGGGTCATTAATTAGATTGAGCATTTTGTTCCTGTAATCGTCAGTGTTCATGATAACAACACCACCTCCTTTATCAGCGGTGGTGACCCTGATGGTCGTGTCTTCTGCTAAACCTTTGAGTGCTTTGATGTAACGTCGAGGTATGACTGGGGAGCTGCGTGTTGAGATGGCTGCTGAGATGATGCCTTGAAGATAGCCTTTTTGGAAGTCGGAGTCATTGTGTCTGTAGTTTTTGGCGATGAAATTGAGGTCTTGTTTTGGTTTCGTAACTCCTGTTGCGAATTTGAGGCCTAAGCTGAGGGCTTCAGTTTCTGTGGTTGACAGTGGACGAGATGAAAGATTTTGAATAATTTCAGGTCTTCCTAAACTTTTCCAATTACTATTATTGCAGAGTGTTTGTAGTTTCCTAGTAAGTCTGATCTTCTGTTGAACATTCGCTGTGGTGACTCTGCTGCGAATGATTTCGGCGGTGCGTCTGTTCATGTTGCCCCGGAGTGTTGTGCCTAGTGTTCTGGCTTGGAGAAAAGCTTCCTTTGTAGCATTGTTTAAGTCATCTGCACACTCTTCAAGGTAGGTCCGAGCTGTAGCAGAGAAAGGTGGTTTGATGTTGGCAATTTGAGGAGGAGTAGATCTTGGTAAGACCATTTCTTGGATGCAACCACTCACAGCAACGACACTACGTTGACAATGTTGAAGCGTTAACGAAATAAACTCTGATGACCACAGCCATGCTAGTTTACAAAATCCACAACAGCATAACACAACCACGCCAGCCTAACCATAACCACATGAAGCCACCAGGAGTAGGTACAACTAATACATTATCCAGGTTTTGTACGTTTGTATCATGTATCATTCCTTCAATCGCAATAATTCAAATGTCCAGAACTAATTTAAAATTTAAGCGGTCTATCAATGAACATTACCAGACATAAATTTTCTAGACAATCCTACAATTTCTCCGTTTTTCCCATTCACGAATACTGGTTTGGCTCGGTCACTGTTGGAAACAGTGAGTAGTGGAATGGAAGATAAAAACCAGGTCCCAAGAGACGACGCAAGTGCACGACTTGCTCAAAGTAACCTAACTGGTAACCTAAGTTGCTCTAGTCTCCACATTGTAATATATAAATATCTTGAGTTCTTGCCTCGTTTCCACTCAAGGTATCAGCGCTGTATGACCCCTTGTGGGTTTAGCGCTTAGTTATGATTACAATGATAATCCACTGAAGGTATCGAATTATGGGTAAACGAGTAAATGATTAGAAACGGATCAACAACTATGAAACTGGTAGGCTGAAAATACAACATCTGCATTTACGAGAAAATATAGAGAGTAATTACAATGCAAGGAAAATGACTGAAGGAAAGAAGGCCGAAAATTTTAACCTTAAATATAAAAAAAAGTCCGTTCTAGGAAATAGGAAAAGACATAAAACTCATCTAGAGAAATTTATTAAAATTTCAAACTCTTCACGGACGAGTGGACACTTTACTCAAGTGATGGCGAGTGTCGACGGGGATAGGGACTGACAGAAGGGAATGGCAGTTAAGAATGAGGATATGGGATTAGGGTAGGAAATGAAGGTACGGAACGAGGGTAGGGATTGAGGGTACGGAACGAGGGTAGGGACTGAGGGTACGGAACGAGGGTAGGGAATGAGGGTACGGAACGAGGGTCGGGAATGAAGGTACGGAACGGGGGTAGGGAATGAGGATATGGGATTAGGGTAGGAAATGAAGGTACGGAACGGGGGTAGGGAATGAGGGTACGGAACGAGGGGCGGGAATGAAGGTACGGAACGGGGGTAGGGAATGAGGGTACGGAACGAGGGTAGGGAATGAGGGTACGGAACGAGGGTAGGGAATGAGGGTACGGAACGTGGGTAGGGAATGAGGGTACGGAACGAGGGTAGGGAATGAGGATACGGAACGAGGGTAGGGAATGAGGGTACGGAACGAGGGTAGGGAATGAGGGTACGGAACGAGGGTAGGGAATGAGGGTACGGAACGAGGGTCGGGAATGAAGGTACGGAACGAGGGTCGGGAATGAAGGTACGGAACGGGGGTAGGGAATGAGGGTACGGAACGGGGGTAGGGAATGAGGGTACGGAACGAGGGTAGGGAATGAGGGTACGGAACGAGGGTAGGGAATGAGGATACGGAACGAGGGTAGGGAATGAGGATACGGAACGAGGGTAGGGAATGAGGGTACGGAACGAGGGTAGGGAATGAGGGTGCGGAACGAGGGTAGGGAATGAGGGTACGGAACGAGGGTAGGGAATGAGGGTACGGAACGAGGGTAGGGAATGAGGGTACGGAACGAGGGTCGGGAATGAAGGTACGGAACGGGGGTAGGGAATGAGGGTTCGGAACGAGGGTAGGGAATGAGGGTACGGAACGAGGGTAGGGAATGAGGGTACGGAACGAGGGTAGGGAATGAGGGTACGGAACGAGGGTAGGGAATGAGGGTACGGAACGAGGGTAGGGAATGAGGGTACGGAACGAGGGTAGGGAATAAGGGCAGGACACAATTAAAAATGATCTTGCTACGCAATTTGCTTTACTCTACTTTAAGACCGCTATTTAATGACATTTTAGGGCGAGGGAAGTTAAAAGATCAAACGAGATGAATAAAAACATCACGTACATCAAAACACAAAACCAAGATGTACCATAACATAACGTAAGTTTTTCATCTGAAAACCTGTTTGTTAGTAGTCAAAAGCGTCATTTAGTTTGTATAATAACATTATGAATGACTATTTTCCTTTTGGTGGTTGGGTGAGCTGGGTAGGGTAGAATGATCAAGCTGTGTTCAACTCAGGATGAAAGAGCTTTGAACTGAGTGAAGCACTTGCGCTGCCGTTTGATCATTCCCGTGTGGCCCCGTGTAATAGCTAATAAATTATGCAGGCACCATCACGAGGCAAAACTGCCTAATTTAACATGATCACATTTTCAAACGAGTAACACATGAATGTATTTTTTTTTTCCTCTGACCTACCTGGCTTTATTGAAGCTGCCTACGAGTGGCATAGTTGTGTGTGTGTGTGTGTGTGTGTGTGTGTGTGTGTGTGTGTGTGTGTGTGTGTGTGTGTGTGTGTGTGTGTGTGTGTGTGTGTGTGTGTGTGTGTGTGTGTGTGTGTGTGTGTGTGTTGTGTGTGTGTGTGTGTGTGTGTGTGTGTGTGTGTGTGTGTGTGTGTGTGTGTGTGTGTTTGTGTGTGTGTGTGTTTGTGTGTGTGTGTGTGTTTGTGTTTGTGTGTGTGTGTGTGTGTGTGTGTGTGTGTGTGTGTTTGTGTGTGTGTGTGTGTGTGTGTGTGTGTGTGTGTGAGTGTGTGTGTGTGTGTGTGTGTGTGTGTGTGTGTCGGTGTGTGTGTGGGTGTTTGTGTGTGTGTGTGTGTTTGTGTGTGTGTGTGTTTGTGTGTGTGTGTGTGTGTGTTTGTGTGTGTGTGTGTTTGTGTGTGTGTGTGTGTGTGTGTGTGTGTGTGTGTGTGTGTGTGTGTGTGTGTGTGTGTGTGTGTTTGTGTGTGTGTGTGTTTGTGTGTGTGTGTGTGTGTTTGTGTGTGTGTGTGTTTGTGTGTGTGTGTGTGTGTGTGTGTTTGTGTGTGTGTGTGTGTGTGTGTGTGTGTGTGTGTGTGTGTGTGTGTGTGTGTGTTTGTGTGTGTGTGTGTTTGTTTGTGTGTGTGTGTGTGCGTGTGTGTACTCACCTAGTTGTACTCACTTAGTTGAGGTTGCAGGGGTTGAGTCCTAGCTCCTGACCCCGCCTCTTCACTGGTCGCCACTAGGTCACTCTCCCTGAACCAAGAGCTTTATCGTACCTCTGCCTAAAGCTATGTATGGATCCTGCCTCCACTACATCTCTTCCCAAACTATTCCACTTCCTGACTACTCTGTGGCTGAAGAAATACTTCCTAACATCCCTGTGATTCATCTGTGTCTTCAGCTTCCAACTGTGTCCCCTTGTTGCTGTGTTCAGTCTCTGGAACATCCTGTCTTTGTCCACCTTGTCAATTCCTCTCAGTATTTTGTAAGTCCTTATCATGTCCCCCCTATCTCTCCTGTCCTCCAGTGTCATCAGGTTGATTTCCCTTAACCTCTCCTCGTAGGACATACCTCTTAGCTCTGGGACTAGTCTTGTGGCAAACCTTTGCACTTTCTCTAGTTTCTTTACATGCTTGGCTAGGTGTGGGTTCCAAACTGGTGCCGCATACTCCAATATGGGCCTAGTGTAGACGGTGTACAGGGTCCTGAATGATTCCTTATTAAGATGTCGGAATGCTGTCCTGAGGTTTGCCAGGCGCCCATATGCTGCAGCAGTTATTTGGTTGATGTGCGCCTCAGGAGATGCGCCTGGTGTTATACTCACCCTAAGATCTTTTTTCTTGAGTGAGGTTTGTAGTCTCTGGCCCCCTAGACTGTACTTCGTCTCCGTCTTCATGGCTTTGCACTTGGTGGGATTGAACTCCAGGAGCCAATTGCTGGACCAGGTCTGCAGCCTGTCCAGATCCCTTTGTAGTTCTGCCTGGTCTTCGATCGAATGAATTGTTCTCATCAACTTCACGTCATCTGCAAACAGTGACACCTCAGAGTTTATTCCTTCTGTCATGTCGTTCACAAATACCAGAAACAGCACTGGTCCTAGGACTGACCCCTTTAGGACCCCGCTGGTCACAGGTGCCCACTCTGACACCTCGCCACGTACCATGACTCGCTGCTGTCTTCCTGACAAGTATTCCCTGATCCATTGTAGTGCCTTCCCTGTTATCCCTGCTTGGTCCTCCAGTTTTTGCACCAATCTCTTGTGTGGAACTGTGTCAAACGCCTTCTTGCAGTCCAAGAAAATGCAATCCACCCACCCCTCTCTCTCTTGTCTTACTACTGTCACCATGTCATAGAACTCCAGTAGGTTTGTGACACAGGATTTCTCGTCCCTGAAACCATGTTGGCTGCTGTTGATGAGATCGTTCCTTTCTAGGTGTTCCACCACTCTTCTCCTGATAATCTTCTCCATGATTTTGCATACTATACATGTCAGTGACACTGGTCTATAGTTTAATGCTTCATGTCTGTCTCCTTTTTTAAAGATTGGGACTACATTTGCTGTCTTCCATGCTTCAGGCAATCTCCCTGTTTCGATAGATGTATTGAATATTGTTGTTAGGGGTACACATAGTGCCTCTGCTCCCTCTCTCAATACCCATGGGGAGATGTTATCTGGCCCCATTCCCTTTGAGGTATCTAGCTCACTCAGAAGCCTCTTCACTTCTTCCTCGGTTGTGTGCACTGTGTCCAGCACATGGTGGTGTGCCACACATCTCCGTCTTTCTGGAGCCCCTTCTGTCTCCTCTGTGAACACTTCATTGAATCTCTTGTTGAGTTCCTCACATACTTCACGGTCATTTCTTGTTGGCTCTCCTCCTTCCTTCCTTAGCCTGATTACCTGGTCCTTTACTGTTGTTTTCCTCCTGATGTGGCTGTACAACAGTTTCGGGTCAGATTTGGCTTTTGCTGCTTTGTCGTTTTCATATTGTCTTTGGGCCTCCCTTCTTATCTGTGCATATTCGTTTCTGGCTGTACGACTGTTCTCCTTATTCTCCTGGGTCCTTTGCCTTCTATATTTCTTCCATTCTCTAGCACACTTGGTTTTTGCCTTCCTGCACCTTTGGGTAAACCATGGGCTCATCCTGGCTTTTTCATTATTCCTGTTACCCTTGGGTACAAACCTCTCCTCAGCCTCCTTGCATTTTGTTGCTACATATTCCATCATCTCATTAACTGACTTCCCTGCCAGTTCTCTGTCCCACTGAACCCCGTTCAGGAAGTTCCTCATTCCTGTGTAGTCCCCTTTCTTGTAGTTTGGCTTCATTCGTCCTGGCCTTCCTGCTTCTCCCTCCACTTGTAGCTCTACTGTGTATTCGAAGCTTAAAACCACATGGTCACTGGCCCCAAGGGGTCTTTCATATGTGATGTCCTCAATATCTGCACTACTCAAGGTGAATACTAAGTCCAACCTTGCTGGTTCATCCTCTCCTCTCTCTCTCTTGTAGTGTCCCTTACGTGTTGGCACATGAAGTTTTCCAGTACCACCTCCATCATCTTAGCCCTCCATGTATCTTGGCCCCCATGTGGGTCCAAGTTCTCCCAATCGATCTCCTTGTGATTGAAGTCACCTATGATCAGGAGCTTTGCCCTGCATGCATGAGCTCTTCTGGCCACTCTAGCCAGTGTGTCAACCATCGCTCTATTGCTCTCGTCGTACTCTTGCCTTGGTCTCCTGTTGTTCTGTCGTGGGTTATACATCTGTGTGTGTGTACTCACCTAATTGTACTCACCTAATTGTGGTTGCAGGGGTCGAGACTCAGCTCCTGGCCCCGCCTCTTCACTGATCGCTACTAGGTCCTCTCTCTCTCTCTCTCTGCTTCCTGAGCTGTATCATACCTCTTCTTAAAACTATGTATGGTTCCTGCCTCCACTACTTCACTTGCTAGGCTATTCCACTTCCTGACAACTCTATGACTGAAGAAATACTTCCTAACGTCCCTGTGACTCGTCTGAGTCTTCAGCTTCCAGTTGTGACCCCTTGTCCCTGTGTCCCCTCTCTGGAACATCCTATCTCTGTCCACCTTGTCTATTCCCCGCAGTATCTTGTATGTCGTTATCATGTCTCCCCTGACCCTTCTGTCCTCCAGTGTCGTCAGTCCGATCTCCCTCAACCTTTCCTCGTACGACATTCCCCTGAGCTCTGGGACTAGCCTTGTTGCAAACCTTTGTACTTTCTCTAACTTCTTGACGTGCTTGACCAGGTGTGGGTTCCAGACTGGTGCTGCATACTCCAGTATGGGCCTAACATACACAGTGTACAGTGTCTTGAACGATTCCTTATTAAGGTATCGGAACGCTATTCTCAGGTTTGCCAGGCGCCCGTATGCTGCAGCAGTTATTTGGTTGATGTGTGCCTCCGGTGATGTGCTCGGTGTTATGGTCACCCCAAGGTCTTTCTCCCTGAGTGAGGTCTGTAGTCTTTGTCCACCTAGCCTATACTCTGTCTGCGGTCTTCTTTGCCCCTCCCCAATCTTCATGACTTTGCATTTGGCTGGATTGAATTCGAGAAGCCAGTTACTGGACCACATGTCCAGCCTGTCCAGGTCTCTTTGCAGTCCTGCCTCATCCTCATCCGATTTAATTCTTCTCATCAACTTCACATCATCTGCGAACAGGGACACTTCAGAGTCTATTCCTTCCATCATGTCGTTCACATATATCAAAAATAGCACTGGTCCTAGAACTGACCCCTGTGGGACCCCGCTCGTCACAGGCGCCCACTGTGATACCTCTTCACGTACCATGACTCGTTGCTGCCTCCCTGTCAGGTATTCCCTGATCCATTGCAGTGCCCTCCCTGTTACATGCGCCTGATCCTCCAGCTTCTGCACTAATCTCTTGTGGGGAACTGTGTCAAAGGCCTTCCTGCAGTCTAGGAAAACGCAATCTACCCACCCCTCTCTCTCGTGTCTTACTTCTGTTACCTTGTCATAAAACTCCAGGAGGTTTGTGATACAAGATTTGCCTTCCATGAACCCATGCTGGTTTTCATTTATAATCTTGTTCCTTTCCAGGTGTTCGACCACTCTCCTCCTGATAATCTTCTCCATGACTTTGCACACAATACATGTCAGAGACACAGGTCTGTAGTTTAGCGCCTCGTTTCTGTTTCCTTTCTTAAATATGGGGACTACATTAGCTGTCTTCCATTTCTCAGGTAGTTGCCCAGTTTCAAGGGATGTGTTGAAGATTGTGGTTAGAGGCACGCACAGCATCTCTGCTCCTTCTCTAAGGACCCATGGGGAGATGTTGTCCGGTCCCATCGCCTTTGAGGTGTCAAGGTCACTTAGGAGCTTCTTCACCTCCTCCTCAGTTGTTCGTATGTCATCCAACACTTGTTGGTATATTCCCTCTTGATGTTCCCTTCTGTGCTGTCTTCCCACAGCCCTTCCTGTCTCTACTGTAAAAACTTCCTTAAATCTCCTGTTCAGCTCCTCACATACCTCCTGATCATTTCTTGTGAGTTCTCCACCTTCTGTCCTTAATCTGATCACCTGGTCTTTGACTGTTGTCTTCCTCCTGATGTGGCTATACAACAGTTTCGGGTCAGTCTTGATTCTCGATGCTATGTCATTTTCATACTGTCGCTGGGCCTCCCTCCTTACCTGTGCATACTCATTCCTGGCTCTGCGACTGATCTCCCTATTTTCGTGTGTTCTCTGCCTTCTGTACTTTTTCCATTCTCTATTGCACTTTGTTTTTGCCTCCTTACACCGTCGGGTAAACCAGGGGCTCGTTCTGGTCTTCCCGTTGTTACTGTTGCCCTTGGGAATAAACCTTTCCACTGCCTCCTTGCATTTTGTTGTTACATATTCCATCATTTCATTTACTGGCTTTCCTGCCAGTTCTCTGTCCCACTGGACCTCCCGCAGGAAGTTCTTCAACCCTATGTAGTCCCCTCTTTTATAGTCAGGCTTTTCCCATTCAACTCCTGTTATTCTCTCCACTTGCAGCTCTACTATGTATTCAAAGCACAGAACCACGTGGTCGCTAGCTCCTAGGGGACTCTCATACTTGATGTCCTCAATGTCTGAGCTGCCCAGGGTGAACACAAGGTCCAATCTTGCTGGTTCATCCTCCCCTCTCACTCTGGTAGTGTCCTTAACATGTTGGTGCATGAGGTTTTCCAGCACCACGTCCAACATCCTGGCTCTCCATGTTTCGGGACCCCCATGTGGCTCCAGGTTTTCCCAGTCAATCTCCCTGTGGTTGAAATCCCCCATAACCAGCAACTTTGCTCTGCTGGAGTGAGCTCTTCTTGCCACCTCAGCAAGTGTGTCCACCATTGCTCTGTTGCTCTCTTCATATTCCTCTCTTGGCCTCCTGCAGTTCTGTGGTGGATTATACATCACTGCAATGACCACTTTGTGTTCCCCAGACTGAAGTGTACCTACTATGTAGTCTCTTTCTCCCGTCTCATCTATGCCTTCCATTTTCTCGAATTTCCATCTGTTTTTTACGAGCAGAGCAACCCCACCTCCCCCCCTGCCCCTTCTATCTTTCCTCATGATCTGGTATCCTGGTGGGAAGATTGCATCTGTTATTGTCTCCGTGAGTTTTGTTTCTGTAACTGCTATGATGTCTGGGGACTTCTCATTGATTCTTTCTTGCCATTCCTCATGTTTATTCGTTAATCCATCTGCATTTGTGTACCAAACCTTCAACTTCTGTTCTAATACTGTAACTGTGGTGCGGGGGGTGGGAACAGAGGGATCGGTGTGTGATGGTTGGTTTGGATTGTTCAGTTGCCTTGGGGGTGTCGTGGCTGGAGTCCTTCTGCAGGTGTTTCTGGGGGGTGTGCTTGTCCTTCCATTTGATCCTGGGTTATTCTGCTCTCCTTTTTCATTTCCTCCCATTTCTCCTTTCGTTTTTGAACTCTCTCTTTCATCGTCTTCCTTTCGTCCTGTGTTCTGTCTCGATCGAGGTACACACTCCGGAACTCCTGCTTGCCTCTCAGCCGTGCTTTCTCCTGCAGGATCATGGTTCGGGTTGATTCTGCCTTGAAAATTACTTTGAGAGGCCGATTCCTTTTCTTTGTGAACCACCCAATTCTCCGAAAATTTGCCACCTGGGTCATGTCCCCCTCGCCTATCACCTTCATGATATCTTCAATCGCTTTTTTCTCCTCCTGCTTTCTTTCATCATAAGTTTCCCCTTTAGCTTCGTCTAGCCCATAGACAAACACGGATCTCTCCCTTTCCACCTCCCACTGTGACTCCCATTGCATCCTCTGATGTGTTTTAGTTCCTTCCCGTGGAGTGTTCCTTCCTTCAGTCCCTTCCCTAGTTATGGCCCCTATGCTTCTTGGTTTGTCCTTCCTGCTCACCTGTTCCTGGCCCCCACAGGTATCTGGTATGGTCCCTGCACATGTCCTAGTTCCTTCAATGTCTTCCAACCTCTCATTCTGTCCTAGTGTGCTCCCTGTCTTTGTTTTGGCCCCATGTGGGTTTGACAGGACCTCTGCATACAGTTTAGTTTCCATGCTTCCTTCAGACCTGTTGTCTGTGTCTGATGTAGCCATTGCCGATGCTACTTCTGTAATATCTTTGTCTCTGTGCTGTTTCAGATGTCTCAGCTCCTCTTCTAATCTCTCTATCTTGATTTCTGCTGCTGTGGCCTGTTGCTTCCACCTTCTGCATTCTGCTGCTAACCTCTCTTCCATCTTCCTTTCCAGCTCATCTAGTCTCCTTCCCCACTCTTCCTCCCTTTTTTTGAGCTCTGCCTCCCATTCCTCCCTCCCAGATTCGTCCTTGGAGCCCCTTGTCCTCATCCTGGTTCTAGGTTCCCCCGTTGCTCCACAGAAGGGGGGACGGGTGGTTAGGGGGAGGGGAATAGATGGTTA
This sequence comes from Cherax quadricarinatus, assembly GCF_038502225.1. Classification (NCBI taxonomy): domain Eukaryota; kingdom Metazoa; phylum Arthropoda; class Malacostraca; order Decapoda; family Parastacidae; genus Cherax; species Cherax quadricarinatus. Next base: position 9,531 of record NW_027198436.1, on the reverse strand, counting down.
GGAGGAGAGGGGATGGATGGTTGTGGGGGAGGGGGAGGATGGTTATTGGAGGGGTAGAGATAGTTGGGGGAGGGGGTAGTGGTTTGGGGGAGGGGTAGGTGGCTAGGGTTAGGTGGTTAGGGAAGGGGGAGAGGTGGTTAGGGGAGGGGGGAGTACATATTTGAGAGAGGGCATGGATGGTTATGGGGAGGGGCAGGATGGTTATTGGAGGGAGGAGGTAGTTGGGGGGTTAGATGGGTTGGGGAGGGGTTAGGTGGTTTGGGGGAGGGGTAGGTGGCTAAGGTGAGGTGGTTAGGGAAGGGGGAGAGGTGGTTAGGGGAGGGGGGGTACGTGTTTGTGTCAAGTGTTTGTGTCAAGTGGTGTATGGTTCCTGCCTCCACTACTTCACTTGAGGGTGTGTGTGTGTGTGTGTGTGTGTGTCCTATCTCTGTCCACCTTGTCTATGTGCATGTGTGTGTGTGTGTGTGTGTGTGTGTGTGTGTGTGTGTGTGTGTACTCAGTGTCTGTGTGTGTGTGTGTGTGTGTGTGTGTGTGTGTGTGTGTGTGTGTGTGTGTGTGTGTGTGTGTGTGTGTATGTGTGTGTGTGTGTGTGTGTGTGTGTGTGTGTGTGTGTGTGTGTGTGTGTGTGTGTGTGTGTGTGTGTGTGTGTGTGTGTGTGTGTGTGTGTGTGTGTGTGTGTGTGTGTGTGTGTGTGTGTGTGTGTGTGTGTGTCTACCCTTGTGTGTGTGTGCTTGTGTGTGAGGGAGGGATGGTTAGGGGGGGTAGGTGGTGTGGTTGAAAGATCCGTCGTGTAGGCACAAATTTAGTCTCATTTATCTTTCCCAATTATGCTACACTCTCCACTTATTGCCCTTTCTGGATTTACGTATTAATTATTGCTGGTTATTATCATTTTCCTTGTTCACATTGAGAGAGGACTTCCTAGCTTCCTAAGTATTCTTACTGCTAATAGCTACCGGTAGTAACACTGCCCTACCGCTGCGTGTGTGCGTGTGTATGTGTGTGAGTGTGTGTGTGTTTGAGAGTGTCTTGTGCGGTGTAATGACTGGCTGCAACTTCTTGTGACCTGACCACAACCCTCCTGGGACTTGACCCTCGCACCGTCTTACAATGTTGCCCTTAAAAGCTTGTCCCACCTAGCTTATATTAAGTTACTCGCCTTGTGTGTGTGTGTGTCTGGATTTAAGTATCAATTATTGCTGGTTATTATCCTGTTCCATGTTCACATTGGGAGAGGACTTCCTAGCTACCTAAGTATTCTTACTGCTAATAACTACTGGAATTAATACTACTCTACTCCTCGCTGGACTCTACCTTCTCACACTCGTCAACACTATATTCACTATGTCTATGCTATTTCTATTCTAATTCTGGTAATAGCTTGCAGGAGTGAGTGACCAGTATCAAACAGTATGCAAGGCCAGCCAGGGCCGTCAACATGCAAACCACAAATAGGCGAATAACTTGCGCTGCAATGGTGCGGTGACAGGTTGCCAGCTGCTGATGACGGAGTCGTCGTACGTAGGCCTTAAATCCCTATTTTGGAGATCCTTCACCCGTGATGTTTATAACCATATATTCTCATACATCCCGCTTCCTCACGCGATTTCACTCTTCACTGATGATAGTATACACTTCACATTATATACACTTCACTTTATATGTATAATGGCTCACAACTTGTCGTGACGTCACTTCTTCAGGCCTACCGCTGCCAATGTGGCAACAGCGCCTAAGACCCCCAACGGTTTGCGCTTTGAAATATTATGATTTCAGCTTTCCTCTCACTTTTTTTAACTAATAACTTTAATTATCACTCGTAGTATTGTTCACTGACGTTCCACTACCACTGATTACTGCTAGCTGTTATTGCACGCCTTACAACGCTAAGGTTCTCGGAGCCTTGTTACCCACGTCTGCACCCCACGGACCCACGCGTGTGTGTGTGTGTGTGTGTGTGTATGTGTACTCACCTAATTGTACTCACCTAATTGTGGTTGCAGGGGTCGAGACTCCGCTCCTGGCCCCGCCTCTTCACTGATCTCTACTAGGTCACTCTCTCCCCCGCTCCATGAGCTTTATCATACCTCTTCTTAAAACTATGTATGGTTCCCGCCTCCACTACGTCACTTTCTAGGCTATTCCACTGCCTGACAACTCTATTACTGAAGAAATACTTCCTAAGATCCCTTTGACTCATGGAAGTCTTCAGCTTCCAATTGTGACCCCTTATTTCCGTGTCCCATCTCTTGAACATCCTGTCTTTCTCCACCTTGTCTATTCCGCGAGGTATTTCGTATGTCTTTATCATGTCTCCTATGAACCTCCTGTCCTTCAGTGTCCTAAAGCCAATTTCCCTTAACCTTTCGTCGTAGGACGATACCCTTAGCTCTGGGACTAGTCTTGTTGCAAACCTACGCACTTTCTCTAATTTCTTGACGTGCTTGACCAGGTGTAGATTCCAAACTGGTGCTGCATACTCCAGTATGGGCCTGATGTATATGATGTACAGAGTTTTTGAACGATTCCTTAATGAGATATCGGAATGCTATCTTTAAGTTTGCCAGACGCCCGTAAGCTGCAGCAGTTATTTGATTGATGTGCGCCTCAGATGTGCACGGTAGTATACTCAGTCCTTGAGTGAAGTTTGCAGTCTTTGGAAACCTAGACTATACTCTGTCTGCGGTCTTCTTTACCCTTCCCCGAACTTCATGACTTTGCATTTGGCAGGGTTAAATCCATGAAGCCAGTTGGTGGGCCAGGCTTGTAGCTTGTCCAGGTCTCTTTGTAGTCCTGCCAGATCCTCGACCGATTTGATTTTCTTCATTAACTTCACATTATCTGCAAACAAGGACACTTCTGAGTGTATCCCTTCTGTTATGTCATTCACATATACCAAAAACAGCACAGGTCCTAGGACTTAACACAGGCGCCCACTTTGACACCTCGTCGCGTACCATGACTCGTTGTTGCCTCCCTGTCAGGTATTCTCTGGTCCATTGCAGTGCCTTTCCTGTTATGTGTGTCTGATCTTCTAGCTTTTGCATTAACCTCTTGTGAGCAACTGTGTCAAAGGCCTTCCTGCAGTCTAGGAAAACGCAATCTACCCACCCCTCTCTCTCTTGTCTTACTTCTGTCACCTTGTCATAAAACTCTAGTAGGTTTGTGACACAGGATTTTCCTTCCCTGAAACAGTGCTGGTTGTCGATTATACTCTTTGTTTCTTTCCAGGTGCTCCACCACTCTCCTCCTGATGATCTCTATGACTTTGCATACTATACACGTCAGTGTCTGTCTCCTTTTTTAAAAATTGGGACTACATTTGCCATCTTCCATACCTCAGGTAGTTGCCCAGTTTCAATGGATGTGTTGAAGATTTTTGTTAGTGGCGCACCTAGCATCTCTGCTCCCTCTCTAAGGACCCACGGAGAGATGTTGTCTGGTCCCACCGCCTTTGAGGTATCAAGTTCACATAGCAGCTTCTTCACCTCCTCCTCGGTTATGTATACCTCATCCAGCACTTGTTGGTGTACCTCCCTGTTATGAATTCCTGGAGTCCTACCTGTCTCCACTGCAAATACTTCTTTAACTCTCATGAGTTAAAGAAGTATTTGCAGTGGAGCTCCTCACATACCTGTCGGTCGTTTCTTGTGAACTCCCTACCATCCTTCCTCAGCCTGATTACCTGGTCCTTGACTGTTGTTTTCCTCCTGATGTGGCTATACAACAGATTCGGGTCAGACCTGACTTTCGATGCTATGTCATTTTCATACTGTCGCTGAGCCTCCCTTCTTATCTGTGTATATTCGTTTCTGGCTCTTCGGTTGATTTCTTTATTTTCCAGGGTCTTTTGTCTTCTGTACCTTTTTATTCTCTAGTGCACGAAGTTTTTGCCTCCCTACACCTTTGGGTGAACCAAGGACTCATTCTGGTCTTCTAATTATTTCTGTTTCCCTTGGGAACAAACCTCTCCTCTGCCTCCTTGCATTTTATTGTCATATAGTCTATCATTTCATTTGCTGGTTTTTCCTGCCAGTTCTGTCTCCCACTGAACATCTTGCAGGAAGTTCCTCATGCCTGTGTAGTCCTCCCTTTTGTAGTTTGGTTTTTCCCGTCCTATTCCTGCTACTCTATCCACGTGTAGCTCAACTGTGTAATCAGAGCACAGAACTACATGATCACTAGCTCCAAGGGGTCTTTCATACGTAATATCCTCGATGTCCAAGCTACTCAAGGTGAATACAAGGTCCAGTCTTGTTGGATCATCCTCACCTCTGTCTCTAGTAGTGTCTCTAACATGTTGATGCATGAGGTTTTCCAGTACCACATCCATCATCTTGGCTCTCCATGTTTCGGGACCCCTATGGGGCTCCAGGTTTTCCCAGTCAATCTCCTTGTGATTGAAATCACCCATAACTAGTAACTTTGCTCCTCCCATGTGAGCTATCCTGGCCACCTCGGCTAGTGTGTCAAATATTGCTCAATTGTTCTCGTCGTATTCTTCTCTTGGCCTCCTGCAGTTCTGTGGCTGGTGTGTGTGTGTGTGTGTGTGTGTGTGTGTGTGTGTGTGTGTGTGTGTGTGTGTGTGTGTGTGTGTGTGTGTGTGTGTGTGTGTGTGTGTTTGTGTGAGTGTTTGAATTATCCTAATGTTTATGGTTATTGAGGTCTTCTACTGACTCTTGCCCTAGAAGCCGTATGATCTGTCTATCTACCTACCTACTTATATATATATATATATATTTATATATATATATATATATATATATATATATATATATATATATATATATATATATATATATATATATATATATATATATATATATATATATATATATATATATATTTTTTATCACACTGGCCGTTTCCCACCAAGGCAGGGTGGCCCGAAAAAGAAAAACTTTCACCATCATTCACTCCATCACTGTCTTGCCAGAAGGGTGCTTTACACTACAGTTTTTAAACTGCAACATTAACACCCCTCCTTCAGAGTGCAGGCACTGTACTTCCCATCTCCAGGACTCAAGTCTGGCCTGCCTGTTTCCCTGAATCCCTTCATAAATGTTACTTTGCTCACACTCCAACAGCACGTCAAGTATTAAAAACCATTTGTCTCCATTCACTCCTATCAAACACGCTCACGCATGCCTGCTGGAAGTCCAAGCCCCTCGCACACAAAACCTCCTTTACCCCCTCCCTCCAACCCTTCCTAGGCCGACCCCTACCCCGCCTTCCTTCCACTACAGACTGATACACTCTTGAAGTCATTCTGTTTCGCTCCATTCTCTCTACATGTCCGAACCACCTCAACAACCCTTCCTCAGCCCTCTGGACAACAGTTTTGGTAATCCCGCACCTCCTCCTAACTTCCAAACTACGAATTCTCTGCATTATATTCACACCACACATTGCCCTCAGACATGACATCTCCACTGCCTCCAGCCTTCTCCTCGCTGCAACATTCATCACCCACGCTTCACACCCATATAAGAGCGTTGGTAAAACTATACTCTCATACATTCCCCTCTTTGCCTCCAAGAACAAAGTTCTTTGTCTCCACAGACTCCTAAGTGCACCACTCACTCTTTTTCCCTCATCAATTCTATGATTCACCTCATCTTTCATAGACCCATCCGCTGACACGTCCACTCCCAAATATCTGAATACGTTCACCTCCTCCATACTCTCTCCCTCCAATCTGATATCCAATCTTTCATCACCTAATCTTTTTGTTATCCTCATAACCTTACTCTTTCCTGTATTCACCTTTAATTTTCTTCTTTTGCACACCCTACCAAATTCATCCACCAATCTCTGCAGCTTCTCTTCAGAATGTCCCAAAAGCACAGTGTCATCAGCAAAGAGCAGCTGTGACAACTCCCACTTTGTGTGTGATTCTTTATCTTTTAACTCCACGCCTCTTGCCAAGACCCTCGCATTTACTTCTCTTACAACCCCATCTATAAATATATTAAACAACCACGGTGACATCACACATCCTTGTCTAAGGCCTACTTTTACTGGGAAAAAATTTCCCTCTTTCCTACATACTCTAACTTGAGCCTCACTATCCTCGTAAAAACTCTTCACTGCTTTCAGTAACCTACCTCCTACACCATACACTTGCAACATCTGCCACATTGCCCCCCTATCCACCCTGTCATACGCCTTTTCCAAATCCATAAATGCCACAAAGACCTCTTTAGCCTTATCTAAATACTGTTCACTTATATGTTTCACTGTAAACACCTGGTCCACACACCCCCTACCTTTCCTAAAGCCTCCTTGTTCATCTGCTATCCTATTCTCCGTCTTACTCTTAATTCTTTCAATTATAACTCTACCATACACTTTACCAGGTACACTCAACAGACTTATCCCCCTATAATTTTTGCACTCTCTTTTATCCCCTTTGCCTTTATACAAAGGAACTATGCATGCTCTCTGCCAATCACTAGGTACCTTACCGTCTTCCATACATTTATTAAATAATTGCACCAACCACTCCAAAACTATATCCCCACCTGCTTTTAACATTTCTATCTTTATCCCATCAATCCCGGCTGCCTTACCCCCTTTCATTTTACCTACTGCCTCACGAACTTCCCCCACACTCACAACTGGCTCTTCCTCACTCCTACAAGATGTTATTCCTCCTTGCCCTATACACGAAATCACAGCTTCCCTATCTTCATCAACATTTAACAATTCCTCAAAATATTCCTTCCATCTTCCCAATACCTCTAACTCTCCATTTAATAACTCTCCTCTCCTATTTTTAACTGACAAATCCATTTGTTCTCTAGGCTTTCTTAACTTGTTAATCTCACTCCAAAACTTTTTCTTATTTTCAACAAAATTTGTTGATAACATCTCACCCACTCTCTCATTTGCTCTCTTTTTACATTGCCTCACCACTCTCTTAACCTCTCTCTTTTTCTCCATATACTCTTCCCTCCTTGCATCACTTCTACTTTGTAAAAACTTCTCATATGCTAACTTTTTCTCCCTTACTACTCTCTTTACATCATCATTCCACCAATCGCTCCTCTTCCCTCCTGCACCCACTTTCCTGTAACCACAAACTTCTGCTGAACACTCTAACACTACATTTTTAAACCTACCCCATACCTCTTCGACCCCATTGCCTATGCTCTCATTAGCCCTTCTATCCTCCAATAGCTGTTTATATCTTACCCTAACTGCCTCCTGTTTTAGTTTATAAACCTTCACCTCTCTCTTCCCTGATGCTTCTATTCTCCTTGTATCCCATCTACCTTTTACTCTCAGTGTAGCTACAACTAGAAAGTGATCTGATATATCTGTGGCCCCTCTATAAACATGTACATCCTGAAGTCTACTCAACAGTCTTTTATCTACCAATACATAATCCAACAAACTACTGTCATTTCGCCCTACATCATATCGTGTATACTTATTTATCCTCTTTTTCTTAAAATATGTATTACCTATAACTAAACCTCTTTCTATACAAAGTTCAATCAAAGGGCTCCCATTATCATTTACACCTGGCACCCCAAACTTACCTACCACACCCTCTCTAAAAGTTTCTCCTACTTTAGCATTCAGGTCCCCTACCACAATTACTCTCTCACTTGGTTCAAAGGCTCCTATACATTCACTTAACATCTCCCAAAATCTCTCTCTCTCTTCTGCATTCCTCTCTTCTCCAGGTGCATACACACTTATTATGACCCACTTCTCGCATCTAACCTTTACTTTAATCCACATAATTCTTGAATTTACACATTCATATTCTCTTTTCTCCTTCCATAACTGATCATTTAACATTACTGCTACCCCTTCCTTTGCTCTAACTCTCTCAGATACTCCAGATTTAATCCCATTTATTTCCCCCCACTGAAACTCTCCTAACCCCTTCAGCTTTGTTTCGCTTAGAGCCAAGACATCCAACTTCTTTTCATTCATAACATCAGCAATCATCTGTTTCTTGTCATCCGCACTACATCCACGCACATTTAAGCATCCCAGTTTTATAAAGTTTTTCTTCTTCTCTTTTTTAGTAAATGTATACATGAGAAGGGGTTACTAGCCCATTGCTCCCGGCATTTTAGTCGCCTCATACGACACGCATCGCTTACGGAGGAAAGATTCTTTTCCACTTCCCCATGGACAATAGAAGAAATAAAAAAAAGAACAAGAGCTATTTAGAAAAAGGAGAAAAACCTAGATGTATGTATATATATATATGCATGTGCGTGTCTGTGAAGTGTGACCAAAGTGAAAGTAGGAGTAGCAAGATATCCCTGTTATCTAGCGTGTTTATGAGACAGAAAAAGAAACCAGCAATCCTACCATCATGCAAAACAGTTACAGGTTTTTGTTTCACAGTCATCTGGCAGGACGGTAGTACTTCCCTGGGTGGTTGCTGTCTACCAATATATATATATATATATATATATATATATATATATATATATATATATATTTATTTATATATATATATATATATATATATATATATATATATATATATATATATATTTCTTCTTTCAACACACCGGCCGTATCCCACTGAGGTGGGGTTGCCCAAAAGGAAAAAAGAAACTTTCTCCTTTTAAATTTAGTAATATATACAAGAGAAGGGGTTACTAGCCCCTTGCTCCCGGCATTTTAGTCGCCTCTTACGACACGCATGGCTTACGGAGGAAGAATTCTGTTAAATTCCCCATGGAGGTAAGAGGAAATAAACAAGAACAAGAGGGGTGTGTATATATATGCTTGTACATGCATGTGTAGTGTGACCTAAGTGCAAGTAGAAGTAGCAAGACGTCCCTGAAACCGTGCATGTTTATGAGACAGAAAATGGACACCAGCAAACCTACCATCATGTAAAACAATTACAGGCTATAGTTTTACATTCATTCACTCCATCACTGTCTTGCCAGAGGCGCGCTTACACTACAGTTATAAAACTGCAACATTAACATCCCTCCTTAAGAGTGCAGACACTGTACTTCCCATCTCCAGGACTCAAGTCCGGCCTGCCGGTTTCCCTAAATCTCTTCAAAAATATTACTCTGCTCACACTCCAATAGCACGTCAAGTCCTAAAAACCATTTGTTTCCATTCTTTCCTATCTAACATGATCACACATGCTTTCTGGAAGTCCAAGCCCCTCGCACACAAAACCTCTTTTACCCTCTCCCTCCAACCTTTCCTAGGCCGACCCCTACCCCTCCTTTCCTCCACTACAGATTTATACACTCTCGAAGTCATTGTATTTCCTTCCATGCATGTCCATATCTTTCTAAGAGTGTGTCTGAATATTCTGTACTCGAATCTCGTTACACCTGCAGCCCCTGTTCTCTTACTAGTAAATAGATACCTGGGTGTTAGTTGACTGTTGTGGGTGCATCCTTAATAGAGATGGGGTTAGAAATGAACTAAGGTAAGATACCAGGTCAGAATCTGTAAATAAAAATGTACAAAAACACATTATTAAGATTATTTGTACTCCATTATTTTTGCCGTAAGTTATTCCCCTGA
>NW_027198435.1:0-44610 GCF_038502225.1 Cherax quadricarinatus | reverse complement strand
TTAGACTGTAACATGTATAATATGACAAGTGTTAGACTGTAACATGTATAACATGACAAGTGTTAGACTGTAACACGTATAATATGACAAATGTTAGACTGCAACATGTAAAATATGAAAAGTGTTAGACTATAACATGTATAATATTACAAGTGTTAGACTATAACATGTATAATATTACAAGTGTTGCACTGTAACATTTATTATATTACAAGTGTTAGAATGTAACATATATATTATTACAAGTGTTAGACTGTAACATATATAATATTACAAGTGTTAGACTGTAACATGTATAACATCACAAGGGTTAGATTGTAACATGTAACATGAAAAATATTACAAGTGTTATACTGTAACATGTAACATGAATAATATTACATGAGTTATATTGTAACATGAATAATATTACAAGTGTTATATTGTGAAACGTAACATGAATAATATTACAAGTGTTATATTGTAACATGTAACATGAATAATATTACAAGTGTTATACTGTAACATGTAACATGAATAATATTACAAGTGTTATATTGTAACATGTAACATGAATAATATTACATGTGTTAGACTGTAACATGTAACATGAAAAATATAGCAAGTGTTATATTGTAACATGTAACATGAATAATATTACAAGTGTTATATTGTAACATGTAACACGAATAATATGACATGTGTTAGACTCTAACAAGTAACATGAATAATATTGCAAGTGTTATATTGTAACATGTAACATGAATAATATTACAAGTGTTATACAGTAACATGTAACATGAATAATATTAAAAGTGTTATACTGAAACATGTAACATGAGTAATATTACAAGTGCTAGACTGTAATAAGTAACATGAATAATATTACAAGTGTTATATTGTAACATGTAACATGAATAATATTACAAGTGCTATATTGTAACATGTAACATTAATAATATTACAAGTGTTATATTGTAACATGTTACATGAATAATATTACAAGTGTTAGACTGTAACATGTATAATATGACAAGAGTTGGACTGTAATATGAATAATATTACAAGTGTTAGACTGTAACATGTAACATGAATAGTATTACAAGAGTTATATTGCAACATGTAACATGAATAATATTACAAGTGTTAGACTGAAACATGTAACATGAATAATATTACAAGTGTTATAATGCAACATGAAACATGAATAATATTACAAGTGTCAGACTGTAACATGTAACATGAATAATATTACAAGTGTTATATTGTAACATGCAGCATGAATAATATTGCAAGTGTTAAACTGAAACATATAACTTCAATAATATTACAAGTGTTAGACTGTATCATATAACATGAATGATATTACAAGTGTTGTATTGTAACATGTAACATGAATAATATTACAAGTGTTATACTGTAACATGTAACATGTATAATATGAAAGTGTTAGATTGTAACATGTATAACATTACAAGTGTTAGACTGTAACATGCATAATATGGCAAGTGTTAGAGTGCAATATGTATAATATTACAAGTGTTAGAATGTAACATGTATAATATTACAAGTGTTATACTGTAACATGAAACATGAATAATATTACAAGTGTTATACTGTAACATGAAACATGAATAATATTACAAGTGTTAGACTGTAACATGTAACATGAATAGTATTACAAGTGTTATATTGTATCATGTAACATGAATAATATTACAAGTGTTATATTGTAACATATAACATGAACAATATTACAAGTGTTATACTGTAACATGTAACATGAATAATATTACAAGTGTTATATTGTAACATGTAGCATGAATTAATATTTCAAGTGTTAGACTGTAACATGTATAATATGACAAGAGTTGGACTGTAACATGTGTAATATGACAAGAGTTGGACTGTAACATGAATAATATGACAAGTGTTAGTCTGTAACATGTATATTATGACAAGTGTTAGACTGTAACATGAATAATATGACAAGTGTTAGACTGTAGCATGTATAATGTGACAAGTGTTAGACTGTAACATGTATAATATTACAAGTGTTAGAGTGTATCACGTATATGACAAGTGTTAGGCTGTAATACGTATAATATGACAAGAGTTGGACTGTAACATGAATAACATGACAAGTGTTAGACTGAAAAATGAATAATATGACAAGTGTTTGACAGTATAATGTATATTATGAGAAGTGTTAGACTGCAACATGTATAATATGACAAGTGTTAGACTGTAACATGTATAATATGACAAGTGTTAGACTGTAACATGTATAATGTGACAAGTGTTAGAATGTAACATGTATAATATGACAAGTGTTAGACTGTAACATGTATAATATGACAAGAGTTAGACTGTAACATGTATAATATGACAAGTGTTTGACTGTGACATGTATAACATTACAAGTGTTAGATTGTAACATGTATAATAATACAAGTGTTTTATTGTAACATTTAACATGAATAATATTACAAGTGTTAGACTGTAACATGTGTAACATTACAAGCATTAGATTGTAACATGTATAATATTACAAGTATTAGACTGTAACATGTATAATATTACAAGTGTTAGACTGTAACATGTATAACATTACAATTGTAACATGTATAATATTACAAGTGTTAGACTGTAACATGTATAATATTACAAGTGTTAGATTGTAACATGTATAATATTACAAGTGTTAGACTGTTGCATGCATAATATTACAAGTGTTAGATTGTAACATGTATAATATTACAAGTGTTAGACTGTAACATGTATAACATTACAAGTGTTAGATTGTAACATGTAACGTGAATAATATTACAAGAGTTAGACTGTAACATGTAACGTAAATAATATTACAAGTGTTATATTGTAAAATGAAACATGAATAATATTACAAGTATTAGATTGTAACATGTATAATGTTACAAGTGTTCGACTGTAACATGTATAATATTACAAGTGTTAGATTGTAACATGTATAATATATGAAGTGTTAGACTGAAACATGTTTAACATTACAAGTGTTAGATTGTAACATGTATAATATTACAAGTGTTAGACTGTAACATGTATAATATTACAAGTGTTAGATTGTAACATGTATAATATTACAAGTGTTGAACTGCAACATGTATAATATTACAAGTGTTAGATTGTAACATGTATAATATTATAAGTGTTAGACTGTAACATGTATAACATTACAAGTGTTAGATTGTAACATATGACATGAATAATATTACAAGTGTTAGATTGTAACATGTGACATGAATAATATTACAAGTGTTAGACTGTAGCATGTAACATGAATAATATTACAAGTGATATATTGTAACATGTAACATGCATAATTTTACAAGTGTTATACTGTAACATGTAACATGAATAATATTACAAGTGTTATATTGCAACATGTAACATTAATAATATTACAAGTGTTAGACTGTAACATGTATAATATTACAAGTGTTAGACGATAACATGTATAACATTATTAGTGTTAGAGTGTAACATGTATAATATTACAAGTGTTACACTGTAACATGTATTATATTACAAGTGTTAGATTGTAACATGTATAATATTACAAGTGTTAGACTGTGACACATTTAATATTACAAGTGTTACATTGTAACATATATAATATTACAAGCGTTAGACTGTAACATGTATAACATTTCAAGTGTTAGATTGTAACATGTAACATGAAAAATATTACAAGTGTTATACTGTAACATGTAACATGAATAATATTACAAGAGTTATATTGTAACATGAATAATATTACAAGTGTTATATTGTGAAACGTAACATGAATAATATTACAAGTGTTATATTGTAACATGTAACATGAATAATATTACAAGTCTTATACTGTAACATGTAACATGAATAATATTACAAGTGTTATATTGTAACATGTAACATGAATAATATTACATGTGTTAGACTGTAACATGTAACATGAAAAATATAGCAAGTGTTATATTGTAACATGTAACATGAATAATATTACAAGTGTTATATTGTAACATGTAACATGAATAATATGACATGTGTTAGACTCTAGCAAGTAACATGAATAATATTACAAGTGTTATATCGTAACATGTAACATGAATAATATTACAAGTGTTATAGTGTAACATGTAACATGAATAATATTACAAGTGTTAGACTGTAGTAAGTAACATGAATAATATTACAAGTGTTATATTGTAACATGTAACATGAATAATATTACAAGTGCTATATTGTAACATGTAACATTAATAATATTACAAGTGTTATATTGTAACATGTTACATGAATAATATTACAAGTGTTAGACTGTAACATGTATAATATGACAAGAGTTCGACCGTAACATGAATAATATTACAAGTGTTAGACTGTAACATGTAACATGAATAATATGACATGTGTTAGACTCTAGCAAGTAACATGAATAATATTACAAGTGTTATATCGTAACATGTAACATGAATAATTTTACAAGTGTTATACTGTAACATGTAACATGAATAATATTACAAGTGTTATACTGTAACATGTAACATGAATAATATTACAAGTGTTAGACTGTAATAAGTAACATGAATAATATTACAAGTGTTATATTGTAACATGTAACATGAATAATATTACAAGTGCTATATTGTAACATGTAACATTAATAATATTACAAGTGTTATATTGTAACATGTTACATGAATAATATTACAAGTGTTAGACTGTAACATGTATAATATGACAAGAGTTGGACTGTAACATGAATAATATTACAAGTGTTAGACTGTTACATGTATATGACTAGTGTTAGACTGTAATATGTATAATATGGCAAGAGTTGGACTGTAACATGAATAATATTACAAGTGTTAGACTCTAACATGTATAAGATGACAAGTGTTAGACTCTAACATGTATAATATGACAAGTGTTAGACTGTAACATGTATAACATGACAAGTGTTAGACTGTAACATGTATAATATGGCAAGTGTTAGACTGCAACATGTAAAATTTGACAAGTGTTAGACTGTAACATGTATAATATTACAAGTGTTACACTGTAACATGTATAACATTACAAGTCTTAGATTGTAACATGTATAATATTACAAGTGTTACACTGTAACATGTATTATATTACAAGTGTTAGATTGTAACATGTATAATATTACAAGTGTTAGACTATAACACGTTTAATATTACAAGTGTTACATTGTAACATATATAATATTACAAGTGTTAGACTGTAACATGTATAACATTACAAGTGTTAGATTGTAACTTGTAACATGAATAATATTACAAGAGTTATATTGTAACATGAATAATATTGCAAGTGTTGTATTGTGAAACGTAACATGAATAATATTACAAGTGTTATATTGTAACATGTAACTTGAATAATATTACAAGTGTTATACAGTAACATGTAACATGAATAATATTACAAGTGTTATATTGTAACATGTAACATGAATAATATTACATGTGTTAGACTGTAACATGTAACATGAATGATATAACAAGTGTTATATTGTAATATGTAACATGAATAATATTACAAGTGTTATATTGTAACATGTAACATAAATAATATGACAATTGTTATACTGTAACAAGTAACATGAATAATAGTACAAGTGTTATATTGTAACCTGGAGTTTACCTGGAGAGAGTTCCGGGGGTCAACGCCCCCGCGGCCCGGTCTGAGACCAGGCCTCCTGGTGGATCAGAGCCTGATCAACCAGGCTGTTGCTTCTGGCTGCACGCAAACCAACATACGAGCCACAGCCCGGCTGATCCGGAACTGACTTTAGGTGCTTGTCCAGTGCCAGCTTGAAGACTGCCAGGGGTCTGTTGGTAATCCCCCTTATGTGTGCTGGGAGGCAGTTGAACATTCTCGGGCCCCTGACACTTATTGTATGGTCTCTTAACGTGCTAGTGACACCCCTGCTTTTCATTGGGGGGATGGTGCATCGTCTGCCAAGTCTTTTGCTTTCGTAGTGGGTGATTTTCGTGTGCAAGTTCGGTACTAGTCCCTCTAGGATTTTCCAGGTGTATATAATCATGTATCTCTCCCTCCTGCGTTCCCGGGAATACAGGTTTAGGAACCTCAAGCGCTCCCAATAATTGAGGTGTTTTATCTCCGTTATGCGCGCCGTGAAAGTTCTCTGTACATTTTCTAGGTCGGCAATTTCACCTGCCTTGAAAGGTGCTGTTAGTGTGCAGCAATATTCCAGCCTAGATAGAACAAGTGACCTGAAGAGTGTCATCATGGGCTTGGCCTCCCTAGTTTTGAAGGTTCTCATTATCCATCCTGTCATTTTTCTAGCAGATGCGATTGATACAATGTTATGGTCCTTGAAGGTGAGATCCTCCGACATGATCACTCCCAGGTCTTTGACGTTCGTGTTTCGCTCTATTTTGTGGCCAGAATTTGTTTTGTACTCTCATGAAGATTTAATTTCCTCATGTTTACCATATCTGAGTAATTGAAATTTCTCATCGTTGAACTTCATATTGTTTTCTGCAGCCCACTGAAAGATTTGGTTGATGTCTGCCTGGAGCTTTGCAGTGTCTGCAATGGAAGACACTGTCATGCAGATTCGGGTGTCATCTGCAAAGGAAGACACGGTGCTGTGGCTGACATCCTTGTCTATGTCGGATATAAGGATGAGGAACAAGATGGGAGCGAGTACTGTGCCTTGTGGAACAGAGCTTTTCACCGTAGCTGCCTCGGACTTTACTCTGTTGACGACTACTCTCTGTGTTCTGTTAGTGAGGAAATTATAGATCCATCGACCGACTTTTCCTGTTATTCCTTTAGCACGCATTTTGTGCGCTATTACGCCATGGTCACACTTGTCGAAGGCTTTTGCAAAGTCTGTATATATTACATCTGCATTCTTTTTGTCTTCTAGTGCATTTAGAACCTTGTCGTAGTGTTCCAATAGTTGAGACAGACAGGAGCGACCTGTTCTAAACCCATGTTGCCCTGGGTTGTGTAACTGATGGGTTTCTAGATGCGTGGTGATCTTGCTTCTTAGGACCCTTTCAAAGATTTTTATGATATGGGATGTTAGTGCTATTGGTCTGTAGTTCTTTGCTGTTGCTTTACTGCCCCCTTTGTGGAGTGGGGCTATGTCTGTTGCTTTTAGTAACTGTGGGACGACCCCCGTGTCCATGCTCCCTCTCCATAGGATGGAAAAGGCTCGTGATAGGGGCTTCTTGCAGTTCTTGATGAACACAGAGTTCCATGAGTCTGGCCCTGGGGCAGAGTGCATGGGCATGTCATTTATCGCCTGTTCGAAGTCATTTGGCGTCAGGATAATATCGGATAGGCTTGTGTTAATCAAATTTTGTGGCTCTCTCATAAAAAATTCATTTTGATCATCGACTCTCAGTCTGGTTAGCGGCTTGCTAAAAACTGAGTCATATTGGGACTTGAGTAGCTCACTCATTTCCTTGTTGTCATCTGTGTAGGACCCATCTTGTTTAAGTAGGGGCCCAATACTGGACGTTGTTCTCGATTTTGATTTGGCATAGGAGAAGAAATACTTTGGGTTTCTTTCGATTTCATTTATGACTTTTAGTTCTTCCCGCGATTCCTGACTCCTAAAGGATTCTTTTAGCTTAAGTTCGATGCTTGCTATTTCTCTGACCAGTGTCTCCCTACGCATTTCAGATATATTGACCTCTTTTAGCCGCTCTGTTATTCTTTTCCGTCGCCTGTAAAGGGAGCGCCTGTCTCTTTCTGTTTTACATCTACTCCTCCTTTTTCTTAGAGGAATAAGCCTTGTGCATACATCGAGTGCTACCGAGTTAATCTGTTCTAGGCATAAGTTGGGGTCTCTGTTGCTTAGTATATCTTCCCAGCTTATATCGGTTAGGACTTGGTTTACTTGGTCCCACTTTATGTTTTTGTTATTGAAGTTGAATTTGGTGAATGCTCCCTCGTGACTAATCTCATTATGTCGGTCTGGGGCTCCGCGCATACATGACTGAACCTCAATTATGTTGTGATCTGAGTATATTGTTTTTGATATGGTGATATTTCTTATCAGATCATCATTGTTAGTGAAGATGAGGTCTAGTGTATTCTCCAGTCTAGTAGGCTCTATTATTTGCTGGTTTAAATTGAATTTTGTGCAGAGATTTAAAAGCTCGCGTGAGTGTGAGTTTTCATCAGAGCTGCCTCCTGGTGTTATTACTGCAACAATATTATTTGCTATATTCCTCCATTTTAGGTGCCTTAAGTTGAAATCCCCCAGGAGCAAGATGTTGGGTGCAGGAGCTGGAAGGTTTTCCAGACAGTGGTCAATTTTTAACAGCTGTTCCTGGAATTGCTGGGATGTTGCATCCGGAGGCTTGTAGACTATCACAATGACTAGGTTTTGGTTCTCGACCTTTACTGCTAAAACTTCCACTACATCATTTGAGGCATTTAGCAGTTCTGTGCAAACAAGTGACTCTGCAATGTACAGGCCAACCCCCCCCTTTTGCCTGTTCACTCTGTCACATCTGTATAGGTTGTAACCTGGGATCCATATTTCGTTGTCCAAGTGATCCTTTATGTGGGTCTCAGTGAAAGCCGCGAACATTGCCTTTGCCTCTGCAAGCAGTCCACGGATGAAAGGTATTTTGTTGTTTGTTGCTGGCTTTAGACCCTGTATATTTGCAAAGAAGAATGTTATCGGACTGGTGGTATTGTTGGTACTGGGGGGGGATTTTTTTTCCGGCATTAGTATCTGTATCTGTTGGTTTGGAGTGGAGGCCATCGACTGTGGTTCCACTCCAGGAATGACTGGATTTGGTGTACGATTTCTGCCATTTCCTGCCAGTTTTTTTTCCTTCCTGGCACTAAAAAACCTCTCCCTCTTGAGTGGCTGTGGCTACCCAGGTTTTCCCATGGCCTGGATGTTTTGTATCTTTTTGTCCCCTTTAGATGGTATGCCTGGCAATTTAAGTTATAGCACAGTCTTTCCTGTACTGAAGAGGTACACAGTTCAGGGTGAAAAAGCTTACAGGAAGGGAGTTTGCATTTTCCTGTTGTCATATGGGCATGGCATTTCCTAGGGTGGTCATAGTTGCACGTCCCATCTGTTTTTCCAGATTTCCCATGCCAGCAGATACCGAGTGCATAGTATGTGCACAGGCTTGGTTTCCGTTTGCCTTGGGTTTCTGTGACTGTATTCCCTGTTGGTGCATGTTTCCCTGTCTTACTTCTATCCTCCCTAGCACCAACAATGGAGCTCCCACCATTTGTTTTTGGTAATATATCCTCACTATTGCTAGTGGAGTCCTCTTGTTTGCTATTTCCTGCGGTATTTCTAGTTTGCAATATTGGTTTTATCTTATCTTTGACTACACTTGTTTCCCTACTATGGCTCCTGTCCCCTATGCGGTCATTCATATGTATTCCTTCCTGCGTATAATTCCCGACTACCTGGACAAAATCTCCAGCTTCACCATTACTGTCTCCCAGGACAGCATCTCCAGCTTCCCCATTACTGTCTCCCAGGACAGCATCTCCAGCTTCACCATTACTGTCTCCCAGGACAGCACCTCCAGCTTCACCATTACTGTCTCCCAGGACAGCACCTCCAGCTTCCCCATTACTGTCTCCCAGGACAGCACTATCAGCCCCCCATTTACTGACTACCAGGACATCATCTCCAGCCTTACAGTTTCTGACTACATGGCAAGTATCAAGGGCAGTACAATTCAGCCCGGACTTTTTATGTTCCCATCTGTTGTAGAAAGCTTCCAGGTTTTCTATGAAAGCAGCTTTGATGTTGACCTCTTTTAATACCCTTGTGATTTTAGTCCACAGATTTATCTCATTTGGGCATACCCAAAAACACTTCCCTGTTTTAATACTGCTTGTAGCTAGTTCTTGGATATCTGCACAAGGGGCGTGACAGCAATTTCCACAGAAATGACAATTTATGCATGTGGAAGCCCGTTTGTTTGACTGACCACAGACTACACACAGCTTCATAATGATTTGAATGGTTGATTTACTGCAATTCTACTAGCAACCTCTTGAATATTCTATTAATAACCTGCTAGGTGGTGCACAACGAAACCGTTTGAAACCAGTCCAGGGTTCGGACCAGTCAAAGGTTCGGACCAGTCAAGGGTTCGGACCAGTCAAGGGTTCGGACCAGTCTATCTGATCTGATCAGTGGGTCACTTATTTAAACCATACTGGTCGGTGATTTGAGCTAACACATGAAGGATCTACTGGAAATTATCTACCCGAGTAATATGTGATTTGATTGATACAAAAGTATAACTTGCGTGTTGAAGAGCCGGTGACTGCTGGCAGCTCCTACAATGACGAACGGTCGAGCCTCCACCTTTGTTTATCAATCGCTGTATCTAGCTTCTCTATTTTTTTTTTCCGTCTCCACCACAATAAATGCTATATTATCACTATAGTTGACTGGTGCAAATTTTGGAGGAAGGGCGCTTTTTCTGTAGTAATAATTGCTTCTCGTTGTGTATATTGCGACCGCTGGTAACTACAGGTTATATGAAATTCACAGTAACGTCTCGTATTTCAAGAAAAAGAAACTAATGAAAGTCACTCCACTTCACTAAGTACCATTATAATACTGGTTAGTTGCTACTACAACACTGTATTCTGCTATTCACTGGTATCACTAGATTATATGCGAGTACACTAGCAGGCCAGGAAGATTATTAAAAACAGCTGACCTGTGGTAAGTTTCTGGCGACTTCTGGCACCTGCCTCTATAGGCTTATCACTTCATTTACAAATTCACCTGTTTTCAAATGACACTTTAGCCTTTATCATCAATATACTAGGGAGCCACTGTAGTATACACTATACACTATGTATACTCAATGCTTTCAGGGAGACTTTCTTTCCTCTGACACAAAGTTCAATATTATTATTTTTCCACACGGGACAGGCCTATGATTCCCCTCTGGCAGTAAACTCTGCTAGGAAGTGCACACTAATTCTCCTTTTTTTACTCAGTATATAATGTTTTCCGCCCAAGATTGGTTCCAGGCGCTAGAGGGATGTATCGTATAGGATTGATGACACAAATTAAAGTTCTAGCACGTAAGAGCGACCGTGAAAACACCAGAAAAACCGGGAGCACAACGAGGCACGCTGACTGTATATAGAGGAACTTAATAAGATGTAACATGTAACATGAATAATATTACAAGTGTTTTATTGTAACATGTAACATGAATAATATTACAAGTGTTATATTGTAACATGTAACATGAATAATATTACAAGTGTTAGAGTGTAACGTGTATAATATGAGAAGAGTTGGATTGTAACATGAATAATATTACAAGTGTTAGACTGTAACATGTATATGACAAGTGTTAGAATGTAACATGTATTATATGACAAAAGTAAGATTGTATCATGTATGATATGACAAGAGTTGGACTGTAACATGAATAATATTACAAGTGTTAGACTGTAACATGTTTAAGATGACAAGTGTTAGACTGTAACATGTATAATATGACAAGTGTTAGACTGCAACATCTATAACATGACAAGTGTTAGACTGTAACATGTATAACATGACAAGTGTTAGACTGTAACATGTATAATATGACAAGTGTTAGACTGCAACATCTATAACATGACAAGTGTTAGACTGTAACATGTATAACATGACAAGTGTTTGACAGTAACATGTATAATATGACAAGTGTTGGACTGTAACATTTATAATATGAAAGTGTTTGACTGAAACATGTATAATATGACAAGTGTTAGACTGTAACATGTATAATATGGCAAGTGTTAGACAGTATCATGTATAATATGACAAGTGTTAGACTGTAACATGTATAATATGACAAGTGCTAGACTGTAACATGTATAACATTAAAAGTGTTAGATTGTAATATGTATAATATTACAAGTGATATATTGTAACATGTAACATAAATAATTTTACAAGTGTTAGACTGTAACATGTATAACATTACAAGTGTTAGTTTGTAACATGTATAATATTACATTTGTTATATTGTAAAATGTAACATGAATAATATTACAAGTGTTATACTGTAACATGTAACATGAATAATATTACAAGCGTTATATTGAAACATGTATAATATGACAAGTGTTAGAATGTAACATGTATAATATGACAAGTGTTAGACTATAACATATATAATATGACAAGTGTTTGACTGTAACATGTATAATATGACAAGTGTTGAACTGTAACATGTATAATATGAAAAGTGTTAGATTGAAACATGTATAATGTGACAAGTGTTAGACTGTAACATGTATAATATGGCAAGAGTTAGACAGTATCATGTATAATATGACAGGTGTTAGACTGTAACATGTATAATATGTCAAGTGTTAGACTGTAACATGTATAACATTACTAGTGTTAGATTGTAATATGAGTAATATTACAAGTGATATATTGTAACATGTAACTTGAATAATTTTTCAAATGTTAGACTGTAACATGTATAACATTACAAGTGTTTGTTTGTAACATGTATAATATTACGTATGTTATATTGTAAAATATAACATGAATAATATTACAAGTGTTAGACTGTAACATGTATAATATTACAAGTGTTAGACTGTAACATGTATAATATTACAAGTGTTAGATTGTAACATGTGTGATATTTGAAGTGTTAGACTGTAACACGTATAACATTACAAGTGTTAGATTGTAACATGTATAATATTACAAATGTTAGACTGTAACATTTATAATATTACAAGTATTAGAATGTAACATGTATAATATTACAAGTGTTAGACTGTAACATGTGTAACATTACAAGTGTTAGATTGTAACATGCAGCATGAATAATATTACAAGTGTTAGCCTCTTCAAGGGGGGCTCCTTGGCGTGGTGAAGAGGCTCTTGGTCTGAGGAATTAGACCTGTCGGTCTACTTCCTCAGACCGAACCTAATTACCCCCCAATCCCCCGTTCCTTATCCCATCCTCCCCATCCTCCCCTTTTTCCTTTTCTCCTCCTCCTTCCCACCCCTCCCTTTTGCCCTTCCTTTTTGGCCTTTGTTTTTGTTTTTTTTCCCACAGGCACGCTAGTTCCTAAGTAGGGGAAAGGGTACCGGGGTCCATCCCATTTCGTTGAGGTTCTTGGCGGTGGTGTAGTTTGCCGTGGAATCTGGATTGCCTGGGGATGTGCTGATCCCTCTCCATTATCCTGGAGGGTGGCTTTGGGTGTCTCTCGGGCGACGGGTGTATCTCTGGAAGCCACCTTTCGGATTCTGGGGGTGGTGGCCGAAGGAGGTATGCTTTGTGGCGGATTTCCGGCCGCCCTCTCTTTTTTCCACCGAGGTAGCTTGGCAGATGAGAGGTTGCTATCCTGGATTGCCGGTTTACTGGCATGATGGGTAGGGTATGGCACGGGTTCCATGCTGCATCTGCGCTACTTGCGGTGCTGAGGTCCTCTTGGGCGCGGAGGGAGATTTCTGGCCCTTTCATTCCTCCTAGGAACTATCCCTCCCCGGTCCCCCCTATTTTTATTCTTTTTTTTATTTTTCATTTCTTTTCTTCTTTCTTTTTTTTTCTTAAAAACAAAAAGAAAGAAGTAACCTAACCATGGCAGCCCTATTCCATGAACCTGCTACCCCCAGGCCCCTTCTTGATACCGCACCCCGTTCTGACCCCACCTCGTCTTTGGACCACTCTTCGGACACTCCTCATGCCTCTGTACCTCTTGCAGGTGCTGTTTCCTCACACGCTTCAGGTACTGAGGCCTCGACTGACTCCTTCGATTTATCTGACCTTCGCTCTCCTCTGACTATGCTTCCGGCCTCTCCCTCTACGGTGAGGCAATTTTCGAATCGCCGGACCGTTCCACGTCGGACCAACTCTGGTCCCACGCCTAAACGCCAACGACAATTACCTGCTGATGATACTTCTCCACCTTCTCGTTCTTCTCAGAAAAGATCGACACGTCCTTCACTACCTTTCCACGCTCAGTTTCAGACTGCACAATGGACTAAATTCTTCACTTTACGACCGACTTCCTCTACTGCCTATCTTTCTGACCACAGTATTGGCAAGGCACTCCTACGCCATGTTGGTAAAGATATTTCTTTTCATGCTCTTAAGAATAGTACACGCATCATCACCGTACAGAATGCTACCCAGGCTCATGAGCTTTCTCGTCTTTCCCATATCGATACTGTTCCTGTCACAATTGAAAAGCATCATTCCCTCAATTCTTGTAGTGGTACCGTCATTCTGCCCCATACCATAGTTCAACAAAATTTCCAGACATGTGGCACTCACATTCTTGAACAGCTGGAACTCCAAGATCTCCCAATCCTCAAGGTAGACACTTACGTTCTTCCTGCCCGTGGGTGGAGACGATACCCTAGCAATGTGGCTCGTTTAACTTTTGACAGCCGTGAACTCCCATCCTCAGTTTATGTAGCAGGACATCGGTTACAAGTTCGAAAGGTGATCCCTACACCGCAACAGTGTAGAAATTGCTGGCGATTTGGCCACCCAGCGAAATATTGCAGATCTATCGCCGAATGCCCAGTCTGTGGTGCCGATGACCATTCTGATACGTCTTGCAATCGACCTCCCTCTTGCCTTAATTGTCATGAGGGTCACCCTTCGTACTCTCGCCGTTGTCAAGTCTACTTAAACGAGCAGGAAATCCGTTACCTCAAAGAGGCAGAAGGTCTCCCTTATGCCATGGCAGTTTCTCATCTCCGCCTCCAAGGGAGACTACCTCGTGTTTCTTATTCCCGTGTTTCAAAACGTCCCCCCACTTCTGGTATCCCATCTTCTGCACCCACCTCTGTGGTTACCTCTCCCATAGTCACCCCTGTAGCTAATTCTTTTGTTGTCCTCGGCTCAGACGTCCCTACTTCAACGTCTCAGTCTGATCTCGCTTCTTCGTGTTCTCTCTCACAAGCCTCAGTAGCGACACCTACTCCCAATCGTCCCTCTACTTCTCAAAAGTCAAAAAAAGGTCCGTTAACACCTCCTACCCATCTTCCACCTCCTCATTTTACCTTCCCTGTCTCTGTACCTGGTTCTCCCCTTTTCACTGGCTCTGTTACAAGTGTAGAGGTTCACCCTCCTCCTCGTACTGTACCTTCCTCCCCTGTTCCCTCCCAAGTTTCTTCCTCTTGTGCCACCTCCCAGGTTTCTGCCTCTTCTGTCCCCTTCCACGCTTCTCCAGTTCCCTCCACCCTCTCGCCCCCTCCCTACCTTGGTACAGTCCATTACAGTTTCAATCTTTACTCATCCTTCCCCTACCATTTTCAATATTGTCTCCCATACGACGTCTCTGAATTTTGAAACACTTGAAGCAATCTCTGAATATATTGCAGAGACCAAACCATCAATGGACACTGACCCACCCTCCGCTCCTTCTGTCTCCTCTACTCCATCTGTGCAACTCCTTTCTTCACAGTGCACCTTTCCTTCGCTGCTTGAACGTTTTCCACTGCCTCCACATGTGGACTTTTCTAACCCCTCTAGTCCATAGGAACCCTTACCTGCGGATTTCAGGTATCTTTATCATTGCCAATCATGGCCTATTTACAGTGGAATATACGCAGCCTCAGGGGTAATCGGGGTGAGCTTCAGATGTTACTCTCCCAGTTTTCCCCTGTTGGTGTTTGCTTACAGGAAGCAAAATTACACTCTGCTGTTATCTCTCCCATCTCAGGCTATAATTTATTGTATTCTTCAGATCCTTTTCCTGATGGGACCTTTAATGAAAGTGCCCTTCTTCTATGCACTCATATTCCGTACCATCAGCTATTTGTTCGTACTTCGCTGCATTACACAGCAGCCCGTATCCACTTGCATAGGTGGTATACGCTCTGTTCTTTATATCTCTCTCCTTCTCGGGCATTATCTATTCCGGATATTGCCTTTCTTGTTTCGTCATTACCACCACCGATTCTGTTACTTCGTGATTTTAATGCCCACCATTTCCTCTGTGGGGGTCTCACTGCGATTCCTGTGGCATTCAGTTCGAGGCTTTTCTTGCCACCCACCCCCTCCATGTTTTAAATACAGGTACTCACACCCATTTTGATCCTCGGACACACACTCTCTCTTGCATCGATCTCTCAGTCTGCTCTTCCTCCGCCGCATTAGACTTCACTTGGTCTGTTCTTCCGGACTTACATGACAGCGATCATTTCCCAATCATTCTTACTTCCCCTTCATATTCACCACCTCTTCGCATCCCACGCTGGCAATTTGCTCAGGCAAATTGGAACCTTTACTCACATCTAACTGTTTTTAGAGAGGTTCCTTCTTCGTCCTCCATCGATGAGCTTTTACACCTCTTCTCGTCCTCCGTTTAAACCGCAGCTTCTCATTCTATACCCCAAACTTCGGGCAGGCATTCTCAGAAATGCGTGCCTTGGTGGTCTCCTGCTTGTGCTCGTGCAGTACGTTTGAAACGCGCTGCATGGGACAGGTACCGGTACAATAGAACCACAGAGAGACTTCTTGATTTTAAGCAGAAGCGTGCGATCGCTCGCCGTGTCATCCGTGACGCTAAACGCACTTGCTGGCGAGATTATATCTCCACCATCACCTCTGCTTCCTCTATGAGTGCAGTCTGGAAAAAAATACGAAAACTGAGTGGTAAATATTCTCCTGACCTGGCTCCTGTTCTGCGGGTTGCCAGTGTTGATATAGCAAACCCACTAGATGTTGCCAATGAAATTGGCAATCATCTGGTCCGTATTTCTCAGGGGCTCCATCAATGCCCCTCGTTTCTTTCCTCAAAGTCTGCCAGAGAGTTAGCACACTTAGACTTTTCTTCTCTCAGAGAAGAACAGTATAATGTGCCTTTTACACTTCAAGAACTGGAGGCAACACTCTCAGATTGCCGATCATCTGCAGCTGGGCCCGACGACATTCATATTCGTATGCTACAACATTTACATCAGTCAGCCCTTGCAGTCCTATTACGCCTTTACAATCTTATTTGGTCACAAGGAGTTCTACCACAGCCGTGGAAATCCGCCATTGTTCTCCCTTTCTGCAAACCAGGCACTACGGGACATGAAACCTCCCACTATCGTCCCATTGCTCTTACCAGTGCAGTTTGCAAAGTGATGGAACGCCTAGTAAATAGACGTTTAGTGTGGTATTTAGAGACACACAACAGTCTCTCCTCTCGTCAATATGGCTTTCGTAAGGGACATTCTACCATAGACCCCTTACTACGCATGGATATGTATGTTCGTAATGCCTTTGCGAATAACCACTCAGTTATTGCCATATTTTTTGACCTTGAGAAGGCATATGACACAACTTGGAGGTATAATATTTTAGCCCAAACCCACTCCTTAGGCCTTCGAGGCAATCTACCATCCTTCCTTAAGAACTTAAGAACTTTTTAACTGACAAGCATTTCCGTGTTCGGGTTAATAATGTGCTCTCCCCGGACTTTATCCAAGCTGAAGGTGTTCCCCAGGGATGTGTTCTGAGCACAACACTTTTTCTCCTTGCTATTAATGATTTGGCCTCTAGTCTTCCATCAAATATTTGGTCATCACTCTATGTTGATGACTTCGCTATTGCCTGTGCAGGCGCTGTCACCTTATTACAGTTTCGCTCCAGCATGCAGTCGACCGTGTTTCCAATTGGGCCACCACACGTGGGTTTAAATTTTCCAGCACTAAAACCCACCAAATTACTTTCACTAGACGCTCTGTCATCTCCGATCATCCTTTGTACCTCTATGGCTCCCGTATCCCTGAACGTGATACAGTCAAGTTTCTGGGCCTCCTCTTTGATCGTAGGTTATCCTCACATTACCTCTCTGAAGG
Source organism: Cherax quadricarinatus (assembly GCF_038502225.1). Lineage (NCBI taxonomy): Eukaryota > Metazoa > Arthropoda > Malacostraca > Decapoda > Parastacidae > Cherax > Cherax quadricarinatus. The sequence continues at coordinate 26,765 of NW_027198435.1, read as the reverse complement.
CAACTTGTCACAGCCGGCTGAACCTTCTTAAAACCCTTGCTCATCTTTCATTGGGAGCTGATCGTCGAACCCTCCTTCGCCTACATTCCACCCTTATTTTATCGAAACTTGATTATGGTGACCAGATCTATTCAGCGGCATCTCCTGCTACTCTCTCTAGACTTAACCCCATTCATCACCAAGGATTACGTTTATGCCTTGGTGCTTTTCGCTCTTCCCCTGTCGAGAGCCTCTATGCAGAAGCGAACGTTCCATCCTTATCTGATCGCCGTGATGCCCATTGCCTGCGCTACTATGTACGCTCTCATGATCTCCGCAATCCTTCCATTTATAGAATGGTCACTGATATTAGTAGACATTCTTTATTTGTTCGCCGCCCCTGTTTACTCCGTCCCTTCTCTCTTCGCCTTCATTCGCTCTTGTCTTCTCTTCAATTACCACCTTTCTATGTACATGTAGCTTCTCACTTTTCCCTACCCCCCTGGGAAGTTCCAGCTGTTCGAGTCTGTTCTTTCTCTCTCCCTTGCTCGAAAGCCCAACTGTCTACGGTCGCTTCCCGCTCTCTTTTTCTTGACCACTTTCACTCTCATTCTCATGCCATTGCTGTGTACACAGATGGCTCTAAGTCTTCTGACGGCGTAGGATTCGCAGCAGTGTTTCCGGACAGCATCGTACAAGGGCATTTACTATCTTCGGCTAGTATTTTTACTGCTGAATTGTATGCCATCCTTACAGCACTTATCCGTATTGCATCTCTGCCTGTGTCATCATTTGTGGTTGTCTCAGACTCCCTTAGTGCTTTACAGGCTATACAGAAATTTGATACACCTCACCCCTTAGTCCTCCGTATCCAACTTTGGCTACGCCGCATCTTTACCAAGCATAAAGATATTGTTTTTTGTTGGGTCCCTGGTCATGTTGACGTACAGGGCAATGAACAGGCAGACACTGCTGCGCGGTCAGCAGAACATAACCTACCAGTTTCATGTAGAGGTATTCCATTTACGGACTATTTTGCTGCAATATCTTCCCACCTTCACACCCGTTGGCAACAACGTTGGTCTACTATGCTCGGCAACAAACTTCAATCTATTAAATCGAGTATAGGTTACTGGCCGTCTTCTTATCACCAGTGTCGAGGTTGGGAGACTATTCTCTCCCGTCTTCGCATTGACCATACTCGTCTTACTCACATCAGTCTCCCTACGATTCCCGTTGGGGAGGGTAACCTCTACCTGTTCGACAATGTTCGCACATCGTGTTAAAATCAAACCAGCCAGTGGTGTTATAAATGATTCCACTAAACTATTACTTGCTGCCGCTATGAGGACCTGCCTACATCTCAAATTCACAGCGATCCACTCACTCAAGGATTACTTTATTGTCGTCTGCACCGACGACAATGAAGCAGCTAAACTTATGGACGACACTGCAATGAACACATTACGGGACCGACAATTCATCATATCACCGTCTCCCTCCTTGCTGGCGAAACGTTCAGTTTTTGTTAAACAATTGGATAAGATAATCACATCCATACCTACGGATGAACTGAAGACCTCTATCGAAGACCAAAACACCTGGGCCTCTGTAGACACCATCACACGAATTCCCAATGTCTCATCTATGATCAAAATCACCTTTTCAAACATAGATATGGCTACCCAAGCACTCGCTAATGGACTAGCTATCTCATATTACCACATACATCCACGCCACATTGAACCTGAACGTTTTGCCCATGTCTCTCCCTGTTGGAACTGTTACTCTTATCAACATTCAACAAAGGACTGCCCCATTAAAGACAAAAAGTTCTGATAAATTAGACACATGTGCAACTCTTGGGTATCTTTATTGAGGAAACGTTTCGCCACACAGTGGCTTCATCAGTCCATACAAAGGAGAATCTTGAAGAACAGGAGGAGAATGAGGTAATCAGTCCCTCAACCTTGAGTCGATGTGGTCAGTCCATCAATCTTGAATAGAATACGGCATACGTGCTGAGAAGGAGCTTATAAACCGTTGGCAGGAGAGGTGAAGCAGTCATAGGTCGTGTAAAGATAAAGATACCCAAGAGTTGCACATGTGTCTAATTTATCAACATGTCGGTTCTCTGAACCATTCATCTACAAACAAAAAGTTCTGTTCTACCTGTGGAAAAGAAGGTCATAACTTCAAAGCCTGCACCACCACCAATGCCACTCCAACATGTCTTAACTGCAAGGGTACTCATCATACCCTTGCAGCTAAATGCCCACTACGAAAAGAAGTAATGTCGAAAAAAATTAAAGAAGAAACCAAGAAGAATAGTCCCAAATCGCCGACATATACCGCCATTTCAAAACTCCAGTCGGACACCACCAGAATTCTACAAGCCACACAGCAGTCATCTCTATCCAGCAATTCCCTTTCTGCACTCCCTGACGCTGCTCCCTCTAAGGTGTTGTACTGCATGATGTATGCACACCTTGCAAATGCAGCAAACCCAGGCACATTCAACACTACAATTAACGAACTATTCCGTCTTAACAACATGCCGTCATTCAACTTTCCTGACTCGCCAACATCACAGGACTTCCTCAAGATTATCCCAAACATCGCTAACTTCACATCAACTTCAGGCCCAAATCCTAACTCTGCCCCAAAAAACACTCCTGAACCACGCCCAGTGACCACTGCCACCTCTCAACAACCACCAACAACCAGCCAGACTGCAAATACTCTAGACACCCAGCCTCCTCTTGACACAATCACTGTAGAAACAATTGAACAAGAATTTCCTGACGAATCCCCCGACGAAGCAGATAGCGACGACTCCAGCACACCCTCTTGGGAAAACCTTACTTTCTACACCTCTCCCTCGAACGCTGACACCATGACCTGCTCTGAACTCTACAAAGGCCTCGGTGATGGAACAGTCAAGTATGCCTGCGAATCACCTCTTCACTTCACACTCACGCAAGTTCTTGAGTTCATCAAGCCTCTTCGTTTCACTTTTTCCAACAAGACAATGCTATACCACCTCTCCAGGAGCAGCTTCAAGAAGTTTGCAAATGGCTCCACTGCAAACCTGCCTCCTCAACTACTAAAATAACCTCCCATATGTCTGCTGCCCTCTGATGGTCAAACCTGCCTGCCCTCTCCTGCGACCTGGAAACTTCCAGCTATCGAGACTCACCTATCACGAGACTGTTGCATACACAGCTTGCTCTCTTCCCGTTTTTTCTCCAAGTCTGTCCTACGATCACCTTAGCTGCTGGGTCAAGCCCTGGCTCTATTTCTACGACTAAGAACACTCCTCTCCAGCGCTATTCTTCGTCTGTCCCGTCTTCCCCGCTCATCCCACTGGGATCTTACCTGCACTTGCTTGCTTGCTTGCTACTCATGAATATCTCAAGGAGAGGCGCCCTGCTCCGCTCTGTGAGAATTGCCAAGTTCCATTATCAGTCAGCCACATTCTGTTGGACTGCCCACTTTATCAACGAGCATGCAGAATTTACCTCCGTCGTCGTCTTCGCTCTGCTGCTCTCTCTTTACCTTCCCTTCTAGCTGATGGACCCACCTTTCATCCGGACTCTCTCATTGGCTTTTCGACAACAACTTACTTACTTCACAAATTCTGATACCTTCAGCCGTCTCAACCTCAATCTCTTGCTACTCTCTACCCCCGTACTATCCCCTGCCCCGCTGTTTTCTGTAACCTGCTGATCATCCCTCCCCCCTTCTGCCACCCAATACCCTCGCTTCCTTCCCTACCCTGCAGCGCTGTATAGCCCTTGTGGCTTAGTGCTTCTTTTTGATTATAATAATAATAATACAAGTGTTAGACTGTAACATGTAACATGAATAATATTACAAGTGTTATATTGCAACATGTAACATGAATAATATTACACCTGTTTCATTGTAACATGTAACATGAATAATATTACAAGTGTTAGAATGCAACGTGTATATGAAAGTGTTAGACTGTAACATGTATAATATGACAAGAGTTGGACTGTAACAAATGTGAAATGACAAGTGTTAGACTGTAACATGTATAATATGACAAGTGTTAGACTGTAACAAATGTAAAATGACAAGTGTTAGACTGTAACATGTATAATATGACAAGTGTTACACTGTAACATGTATAATAAGACAAGTGTTAGACTGTAACATATATAATAAGACAAATGTTAGACTGTAACATGTATAATATGACAAGTGTTAGACTGTAACATGTATAATATGACAAGTGTTAGACTGTAACATGTATAATATGACAAATGTTAGATTGTAACATGTATAATATGACAAGTGTTAGACTGTAACATGTATAATATGACAAGAGTTAGACAGTATTATGTATAATATGACAAGTGTTAGAAAGTAACATGTATAATATGACAAGTGTTAGACTGTAACATGTATAACATTACAAGTGTTAGATTGTAACGTGTATAGTATTACAAGTGATATATTATAAAATGTAACATGAATAATTTTACAAGTGTTAGACTGTAACATGTATAACATTACAAGTGTTAGTTTGTAACATGTATAATATTACAAGTGTTATATTGAAACATGTAACATGAATAATATTACAAATGTTAGACTGTAACATGTATAACATTACAAGTGTTAGATAGTAACATGTATAATATTAAAAGTGTTAGACTGTAACATGTATAATATTACAAGTGTTAGACTGTAACATGTGAAATATTACAAGTGTTAGGTTGAAACATGTATAATATTACAAGTGTTAGACTGTAACATATATAACATAACAAGTGTTAGATTGTAACATGTAACATGAATAATATTAAAAGTGTTAGGCTGTAACATGTAACATGTATAATATTACAAGTGTTATATTGTAACATGTAACATGAATAATATTACAAGTGTTATATTGTAACATGTAACATGAATAATATTACAAGTTTTATATTGTAACATGTAACATAAATAATATTACAAGTGTTAAACTGTAACATGTATAATATGACAAGAGTTGGACTGTAACATGAATAATATTACAAGTGTTTGACTGTAACATGTGTAACATTACAAATGTTAGATTGTAACACGTATAATATTACAAGTGTTAGAGTGTAACATGTACAACATTACAAGTGTTTTATTGTAACATGTAACATGAATAAAATTGCATGTGTTAGACTGTAACATGTAGCATGAATAATATTACAAGTGTTATATTGTAATATGTAAAATGAATAATATTACAAGTCTTAGACTGTAACATGTGTAACATTACAAGTGTTAGATTGTAACTTGTATAATATTACAAGTGTTAGACTGTAACATGTAAAATATTACAAGTGTTAGATTGTAAAATGCATAATGTTACAAGTGCTAGACTGTAACATGTATAATATTACAAGCGTTAGATTGTAACATGTATAATATTACAAGTGTTAGACTGAAACATTTATAATGTTACAAGTGTTAGACTGTAACATGTATAATATGACAAGTGTTAGACTTTGACATATATAATATTACAAGTGTTAGACTGTAACAAGTATAATATGACAGGTGTTAGACTGTAACATGTATAATATGAAAAGCTTTAGACTATGACATGTATAATATGACAAGAGTTAGAAAGTATCACGTATAATATGACAAGTGTTAGACTGTAACATGTATAATATGACAAGTTTTAGACTGTAACATGTATAACATTACTAGTGTTTGATTGTAATATGTATAATATTACAAGTGACATATTGTCACATGTAACATGATTAATTTTGCAAGTGTTAGACTGTAACATGTATTACATTACAAGTGTTAGTTTGCAACATGTATAATATTACATGTATTATATTGTAACATGTAACATGAATAATATTACAAGTGTTAGACTGTAACATGTATAACATTACAAGTGTTAGATTGTAACATGTATAATATTTCAAGTGTTAGACTGTAACATGTATAATATTACAAGTGTTAGATTGTAACATATATAATATTACAAGTGTTAGGCTGTAACAAGTTTAATATGACAGGTGTTAGACTGTAACATGTATAATATGACAAGTGTTAGACTGTAACATGTATAACATGGCAAGTGTTAGACTGTAACATGTATAATATAACAAGTGTTAGATTGTAACATGTATAATATGACAAGTGTTAGATTTGACAAATATAATATTACAAGTGTTAGTCTGTAACAAGTATAATATGACAGGTGTTAGACTGTAACATGTATAATATGACAAGTGTTAGACTGTAACATGTATAATATGAAAAGCTTTAGACTATGACATGTATAATATGACAAGAGTTAGAAAGTATCTCGTATAATATGACAAGTGTTAGACTGTAACATGTATAATATGACAAGTGTTAGACTGTAACATGTATAACATTACAAGTGTTAGATTGTAATATGTATGATATTACAAGTGACATATTGTAACATGTAACATGATTAATTTTGCAAGTGTTAGACTGTAACATGTATTACATTACAAGTGTTAGTTTGCAACATGTATAATATTACATGTGTTATATTGTAACATGTAACATGAATAATATTACAAGTGTTAGACTGCAACATGTATAACATTACAAGTGTTAGATTGTAACATGTATAATATTTCAAGTGTTAGACTGTAACATGTATAATATTAGAAGTATTAGATTGTAACATGTACAATATTTCAAGTGTTAGACTGTAACATGTATAACATTACAAGTGTTAGATTGTAACTTTTATAATATTACAAGTGTTAGACTGTAACATGTATAATATTACAAGTGTTAGATTGTAACATATATAATATTACAAGTGTTAGATTGTAACATGTATAATATTACAAGTGTTAGACTGTAACATGTATAACATTACAAGTGTTAGATTGTAACATGGAACATGAACAATATTACAAGTGTTATATTGTAACATGTAACAAGAATAATATTACAAGTGTTATGTTGTAACGTGTAACATGAATAATATTACAAGTGTTAGACAGTAATAAGAAACATGAATAATATTACAAGTGTTATATTGTAACATGAATAATATTACAAGTGTTATATTGTAACATGTAACATTAATAATATTGCAAGTGTTATATTGTTCCATGTAACATGAATAATATTACAAGTGATAGACTGTAACATGTATAATATGACAAGGGTTGGACTGTAACATGAATAATATTACAAGTGTTAGACTGTAACATATATATGACAAGTGTTAGACTGTAACATGTATAATATGACAAGAGTTGGACTCTAACATTAATAATATGACAAGAGTTGGACTGTAACATGAATATTATTGCAATTGTTAGAGTGTAACATGTATAAGATGACAAGTGTTAGTCTGTAACATGTATAATATGACAAGTGTTTGACTGTAACAAATGTAACATGACAAGAGTTAGACAGTAACATGCATAATATGACAAATGTTAGAGTGTAACATGTATGATATGACAAGTGTTAGTGTGTAACATGTATAATATGGCAAGTGTTAGACTGTAACATATAAAAAAAGACAAATGTTAGACTGTAACATGTATAATATGACAAGCGTTAGACTGTAACATGAATAATATCACAAGTGTTAGACTGTAACATGTATAATATGACAAGTGTTAGACTGAAACATGTATAATAATACAAGAGTTAGACAGTATTATGTATAATTTGAAAAGTGTTAGACTGTAACATGTATAATATGACAAGTGTTAGACTGAAACATGTATAATAATACAAGAGTTAGACAGTATTATGTATAATATGACAAGTATTAGACTGTAACTTGTATAATATGACAAGTGTTAGACTGTTACATGTATAACATTTCAAGTGTTAGATTGAAACATGTATAATTTTAGAAGTGATATATTGTAAAATGTAACATGAATAATTTTACAAGTTTTAGACTATAACATGTATAACATAACAAGTGTTAGTTTGTAACATGAATTATATTACATGTGTTAGACTGTAATATGGACAATATTACAAGTGTTAGATTGTAACATGTTTAATATTTGAAGTGTTAGACTGTAATATGTATAACATTACAAGCGTTAAATTGTAACATGTATAATATTACAAGTGTTATACTGTAACATGTATAATATTACAAGCGTTAGATTGCAACATGTATAATATTACAAGTGTTAAACTGTAACATGTATAACATTACAAGTGTTAGATTGTAACATGCAACATGAATAATATTACAAGTGTTGGATTGTAACATGTAACATGAATAATATTACAAGTGCTAAATTGTATCATGAGACATGAATAATATTACAAGTGTTATATTGTAACACGTAACATGAATATTATTACAAGTTTTATATTGTAACATGTAACATGAATAATATTACAAGTGTTTGACTGTAACATGTGTAACATTACAAGTGTTTGACTGTAACATGTGTAACATTACAAGTGTTAGATTGTAACATGTATAATATTACAAGTGATAGACTGTAACATGTATAACATTACAAGTGTTAAGTTGTAACATGTATCATGATTGTTATTACAAGTGTTATATTGTAACATGTAACATGAACAATATTACAAGTGTTATATTGTAATATGTAACACGAATAATATTGCAAGTCTTAGACTGTAACATGTATAATATGACAAGAGTTGGACTGCAACATGAATATTATTACAAGTGTTTGACTGTAACATGTGTAACATTGCAAATGTTAGATTGTAACATATATAATATTACAAGGGTTAGACTGTAAAATGTATAATATGACAAGTGTTAGAGTGTAACAAGTATAATATGACAAGTGTTATACTGTAACATGTATAATATTACAAGTGTTAGACTGAAACATGCATAATATGACAAGTGTTAGACAGTAACATGTATAATAGTACAAGTGATAGATTGCAACATGTATAATATTACCAGTGTTAGACTGTAACATGAATAATATTACATTTGTTTGACTGTAACATGTATAACATTACAAGTATTAGATTGTAACATGTATAATATTATAAGTGTTAGACTGTAACATGAATAATATGACAAGTGTTAGATTGTAACATGTAACATGAATAATATTACAAGTGATAAATTGTATCATGAGACATGAATAATATTAAAAATGTTATATTGTAACACGTAACATGAATATTATTACAAGTTTTATATTGTAACATGTAACATGAATAATATTACAAGTGTTTGACTGTAACATGTATAACATTAAAAGTGTTAGATTGTAACATGTATCATGATTATTATTACAAGTGTTTTATTGTAACATGTAACATGAACAATATTACAAGTGTTATATTGTAATATGTAACATGAATAATATTGCAAGTGTTAGACTGTAACATGTATAATATGACAAGAGTTGGACTGTAACATGAATAATATTACAAGTATTTGACTGTAACATGTGTAACATTACAAATGTTAGATTGTAACCTATATAATATTACAAGGGTTAGACTGTAAAATGTATAATATGACAAGTGTTAGACTGTATCACGTATAATATGACAAGTGTTAGACTGTAACTAGTATAATATGACAAGTGTTATACTGTAACATGTATAATATGACAAGTGTTAGACTGAAACATGTATAATATGACAAGTGTTAGACAGTAACATGTATAATATTACAAGTGATAGATTGTAACATGTATAATATTATACGTGGTTGACTCTAACCTGTATAACATTACAAGTGTTAGACTGTAACATATATATTTTTACAAGTGTTAGATTGTAACATGTATAATGTTACAAGTGTTAGACTGAAACACGTATAATATTACAAGTGTTAGATTGTAACACGTATAATATTACAAGTGTTAGACTGTAACATGAATAATATGACAAGTGTTAGATTGTAACATGTATAATATGACAAGTGTTAGACTGTAACATGTATAATATGACATGTGTTAGACTGTAACATGTGTAATATGACAAGTGTTAGACTGTAACATGTATAATATGACAAGTGTTGGACAGTAACATGTAAAATATTGTAAGTGTTGGACAGTAACATTTATAATATTACAAGAGTTAGACTGTAACATGTATAATATGACAAGTGTTAGACTGTAGCATGTATATTATCACAAGTGTTAGACTGTTACATGCATATTATGACAAGTGTTAGACTGTAATATATATAATATGACAAGCGTTAGACTGTAACATGTATAATATGACAAGTGCTAGACAGTATCAAGTATAATTTGCCAACTGTTAGAGTGTAACATGTATAATATGACAAGTTTTAGACTTTAACATGTATAACATTACAAGTGTTAGATTGTAACATGTATAATATTACTAGTGATATATTGTAACATGTAACATGAATAATTTTAGTAGTGTTAGACTGTAACATGTATAACATTACAAGTGTTAGTTTGTAACATGTATAATATTACAAATGTTATATTGTAACATGTAACATGAATAATAATGCAAGTGTTAGACTGTAACGTGTATAACATTACAAGTGTTAGATTGTAACATGTATAATATTGCAAGTGTTAGACTGTAACATGTATAATATTACAAGTGTTAGATTGTAACATACATAATATTTGAAGTGTTAGACTGTAACATGTATAACATTACAAGTGTTAGATTGTAACATGTATAATGTTACAAGTGTTAGACTGTAACATGTATAATATTACAAGTTTTAGATTGTAACATGTATAATATTACAAGTGTTGGATTGTAACATGTATAATATTACAAGCGTTATTATGCGACATGTATAACATTACAAGTGTCAGATTGTAACATGAATAATATTACAAGTGTTAGACTGTAACATGTAATATGAATAATATTACAAGTGCTATATTGTAACATGTAACATGAATAATATTACAAGTGTTATATTCTAACTTGAAACTTGAATAATATTTTAAATGTTAGACTGTAACTTGTAACATAAATAATATTAGAAGGGTTTATATTGTTGCATGTAAAATGAATAATATTACAAGTGTTATATTGTAGCATGTAACATGAATAAAATTACAAGTGTTATATTGTAGCATGTAACATGAATAATATTGCAAGTGTTAGGCAGTAACATGTAACATTAACATTATTACAAATGTTATATTGCAACATGTAACATGAATAATATTACAAGTTTTTCTTGTAACATGTAACATGAATAATATTTGAAGTGATATATTGTAACATGCAACATGAATAATATTACAAGAGTTAGTCTGTAACATGTAACATGAATAATATTTGAAGTGATATATTGTAACATGTAACATGAATAATATTACAAGTGTTAGACTGCAACATATATAATATGACATGACTTGGACTGTAACATGAATAATATTACATGTGTTTGAGTGTAACATGTATAACATTACAAGTATTGGATTGTAACATATATAATTACAAGTGTTATATTGTAACATGTAACATGAACAATATTACAAGTGTTAGACTGTAACATGTATAATATGACAAGCGTTGGACTGTAACATGTATAACATTACAAGTGTTAGATTGCAACATGAATAATATTACTAGTGTTAGACTCCAACATGAATAATATTACAAGTGTTAAACTGTAACATGTGTAATATGACAAGAGTTGGAATGTAACATGAATAGTATTACATTTGTTTGACTGTAACATGTATAACATTACAAATATTAGATTGTAACATGTATAATATTATAAGTGTTAGACTGTAACATGTATAACATGACAAGTGTTAGACTGTGACATGTATAATATGACCAGTGTTAGACTGTAACATGTACAATTTGTCAGGTGTTAGACTGTAACATGTATAATATGACAAGTGTTATATTGTAACATGCAACGTGAATAATATTACAAGTGTTAGACTGTGACATGTATAACATTGCAAGTGTTAGATTGTAACATGTATATTATTACAAGTGTTATTTCGTAACATGTGACATGAAAAATATTACAAGTGTTAGGCTGTAACATGTATAATATGACAAGAGTTGGACTGTAACATGAATAATATTACAAGTGTTATATTGTAACATGTAACTTGAATAATATTATAAGTGTTAGACTGTAACATATATAACATTACAAGTGTTAGATTGTAACATGTATAATATTGCAAGTGTTAGACTGTAACATGTATAATATTGCAAGTGTTAGACTGTAACATGTATAATATTGTAAGTGTTAGACTGTAACATGTAACATGACTAAAATTACAATTGTTATATTGTAACATGTAACATGAATAATATTACAAGTGTTATATTGTAACATGTAACATGAATAATATTACAAGTGTTATATTGTAACATGTAACATAAATAATATTACAAGTGTTATATAGTAGCATGTAATATGAATAAAATTACAAGTGTTAGACTGTAACGTGTAGCATGAATAATATTACAAGTGTTTTATTGTAACATGTAACATGAATAATATTACAAGTGTTATATTGTAACATGTAACATGAATAATTTTACAAGTGTTAGACTGTAACATGTAACAATTATAATATTACAAGTGTTATATTGTAACACGTAACATGAATAATATCACAAGTGTTAGACTATATCATGTATAATATGACAAGAGTTGGACTGTATCATGAATAATATTACATGTGTTTGACTGTAACATGTATAACATTACAAGTATTAGATTGTAACATGTATAATATTATAAGTGTTAGACTGTAACATGTATAATGTGACAAGTGTTAGACTGTGACATGTATAATATGACCGGTGTTAGACTGTAACATGTATAATATGACAAGTGTTATATTGTAACATGCAACGTGAATAATATTACAAGTGTCACTCTGTAACATGTATAACATTTCAAGTGTCAGATTGTAACATGTATAATATTGCAAGTGTTAGACTGTAACATGTGTAATATTACAAGTGTTAAATTGTAACATGTATAATATTACAAGTGTTAGACTGTAACATGTATAATATGACAAGTGTTAGACTGTAACATGTATAATATGACAAGTGTTAGACTGTATCATGTATAATGTGACAAGTGTTTGACTGTAACATGTATAATATGACAAGTGTTAGACTGTATCATGTATAATGTGACAAGTGTTTGACTGTAACATGTATATTATGACTAATGTTAGACTGTAACATGTATAATATGACAAGTGTTGGACAGTAACATGTATAATATTACAAGTGTTGGACAGTACCATGTATAATATTACAAGTGTTGGACAGTAACATGTATAATATTACAAGTGTTGGACAGTAACATGTATAATATTACAAGTGTTGGACAGTAACATGTATAATATTACGAGTGTTGGACAGTAACATGTATAATATTACAAGTGTTGGACAGTAACATGTATAATATGACAAGTGTTAGACTGTAACATGTATAATATTTCAAGTGTTGGACAGTAACATGTATAATGTTTCAAGTGAACATTAATTACCATTCAGTGATGTGTAGAAATTTTCTCCAGGAGGGGGTATCAACCAGTTTCAGCCCCTTTCAGCCCCTTTCAGCCCCTTTCAGCCCCTTTCAGCCTTGAGGGGCCCAGCCCTCTCAGAAGGGGCAAGCATCTTGTGTACTGCTACAGCAAGTAATTGATCTCAGATGCAGTACGAGTATGCGACGTGGTCAAGCTACCGTCGGTCCGTGCAAGACTCCAGTGTTGCAAAGTGTAGTTTAATAAGAAACAGTCCATCTCTTACCTTAGCAGGACAATTAAGGAAAATCCTTCTCCCACTTTATTACCATTGTAAAGATAGTGTACTTTGTTGTCTATGCTTAAGAAAAGTGGCGGCTCATGGTATAGGAGGTAAAGTTCTAGCATGGATAGAGGCATGACTTGCCAACAGAAAACAGAGAGTTTCCATTAATGGGGTTAAATCAGAATGGGGATTAGTCACTACTGGCATTCCACAAGGATCACTTTTAGGCCCTCTCTTGTTCATAATTTACTTTAATGACCTTGATGAAGGGATTACGAGTGACATGAGTAAATATGCTGATGATACAAAGATAGGCCGTATGATTCATTCTGAAGAGGATAGTAATGAACTGCAGGAGGATATAGACAAATTAATGTCTTGGTCTGAAAAATGGCAGATGAAGTTCAATGTGGATAAGTGTAAGGTACTAGTACTTGGTAATGAAAATAACCCTCGAAGCTATAAACTAGGTGAAGTAGAGCTTGATCATACATAATGTGAAAAAAACTTGGGAGTCAAGGTAAGCAGAAATCTAAAGCCAAGACAGCAGTGTCTTAGTGTGTGCAACAAGGCTTAAAGATTACTTGCATTTATCTCAAGAAGTATAAGTAACAGAAATCCAAAAGTTATTTTACAGCTCTATACATCACTAGTGATGCCTCATTTAGATTATGCTTCTCAGTTTTGGTCTCCTTACTACAGGATAGATATAGACTCAATGGAGAACATACACAGTAGAATGACTAAAATGATTTACTGTGTAAGGAACCTCCCGTATGAAGATAGACTTCAAGCCTTAAATCTCCACTCTCTGGAGAGACGTAGAATGAGGGGAGATATCATTGAAGTGTATAAGTGGATGACGGGCATAAGCAAGGGAGATATTAATAAAGTACTGAGGGCGTTGAACCAGGTAAGAATCAGAAATAGTGGATTTAAGTTGGATAAATTTAGAGCTGTGGATGCGTGGAACAATCTTCCCAGTAGGGTGATTGAGGCTAGGACTTTGGGTAGCTTTAAAAAGAAACTGGACAAATATATGAGTGGGAGGGGCTGGGTTTGATTTGTGTCATTGAATACGGGAGTAAATTCTTGGGTAGCTTTGGGTAGAGGTCATTTTGATAAGGACCTGCCTTGTATGGGCCAGTAGGCCTTCTGCAGTGTTCCTCCATTCTTATGTTCTTTTGTTCTTATTAGTCAATGGTTCACAAAGTTCCATTTTACACTCTTTAAGAACCTTTGAAAAAAGTTCATCTGTTTGATAACTTTTTCGCTGGTGACTGTGATATTGCATAATTTATCATCTTCAGAGCCCTTGTGGCTTAGCGCTTCTTTTTTTATTATAATAATAATAATATCATCTTCAGGCCCACTATAAAAATTAATTACTGGGATATTGTTAATGTCTTCCTGAGTGAAAACCGAGCGAAAATAATTATTAAGAATAGAGCACATTTCATTCTCCTTTTAAGTAAGATGCCCATAGTTATTTTTAAGGGGACCTATCTTATCTCTAACTTTAGTTCTATAAACCTGGAAAAAACTTTTTGGGTTAGTTTTCGAATCCTTAGCAACATTAATTTCATAGTCCCTTATAGCTTTTCTTTTCCCCTTTTTAATGTCCCTCTTAATGCCAATATACTGATTCATAAGAAGACCCTCACCTCTTGTGATTCGCCTTTAAATTTTTTTTTTCTGTCCTAAAAGATATTTGACCCTATTATTCATCCATTTTGGGTCATTTCTATTCGATCTAATTTCCTTATATGGGATAAATGTCCTTTGGGCAGCATGAATAGTGTTCAGAAAGCTGTCATACTGATAGCTCTCTTCGTTACCCCAGTCCACAGGCGATAAGTGTTCCCTAAGCCCATTGTAATCTGCTAAGCGAAAATCTGGGACCATTACTGAATTACCCTTACTATCATACTTCCATTCTATGCTGAAGGTAATTGATTTGTGATCGCTTGTGCTGAGTTCCTCTGTAATTTCTAAATTATTAACAAGGGTTTCCTTGTTTGCCAAAACCAAGTCAAGCAGGTTATTACCCCTTGTAGGTTCTGTCACAAACTGTTTCAAAAAATAATCCTGAACTACTTCTAAGAAGTCGTTTGATTCTAAATTCTCAGTCAAGAAATTCCAATCAATATGGCTAAAGTTAAAGTCTCCTAGAATTACTACATTGTCGTGCCTTGTGGCCTTAACAATTTCCTCCCATAGTAGTCTCCCTTGGTCTCTATCTAAGTTTGGGGGACGGTATATCACACCTAAAATCAATTTTTGATGTCCCTCTGAAAATTCGATCCAAACAGACTCTGTGTGTGTTACTTAAGACTTAATACCAGTTTTTATGCAACAGTTCCAGGGATCTCGGACATACAGTGCCACACCACCCCCCTTCCCGATACTTCTATCTACTTGGAACAATTTAAAACCCTGAATGAGACATTCTGCAGGCATGTCCCGAATTTTTTAATTAAATCACGTCCCAGTTATGGCAAATACATCAATGTTACCTGCACTAGCAACTAGTCTCAACTCGTCCATCTTATTCCTAGCGCTACAGGTATTAGCATAATGCATGTTTAAAGACCCTCGTTTTTCTTTACCCTTCCTGCTCATTTCTGTTTTTCCACTAAACCTATGACTGTCCTTGTCACCTAGTGTCACTGGTTTTCCAATATCCACCTCACTCTGACTATTACTAGTTCCCCTAGAACTCATAATATTACTACACTGGAACTTCACTGTTTTCCCGCCAAAGCCCATACCACTAACTATTCCTAGTTTAAAGTCCTAACAGCTCCCTCCACTGCAGTTGCCAGTGCCCCCACCCCAGTCCTAGATAAGTGAACCCCATCTCTGGCATACATGTCATTTCTGCCATAGAAGAGGTCCCAGTTGTCAATGAATGTTACTGCATTTTCCTTATGGTATTTGTCCAGCCAATTGCCCTGGACAACCATTCATTTCCAACTCCTCTCCTTGGCAAAATACCACATATGACAGGGTTCCCACACTTCCTCCTAATTATCTCTATTGCTGACCTATACCTGCTAATCAAGACCTCACTCCTACGTCTGCCAACATCGTTGCCTCCAGCGCTGAGACAGATAATAGGATTGCTCTCATTACCTCTCATGATATCATGCAGATGGCTAACAATATCCTTCATCCCAACCCCAGGAAAGCAAACCCTCTGCCTCCTACTTCTATCATTCAAACAGAAGGCCCTATCCATGTACCTAACCTGGCTATCCCGAACAACAACGTTTTTAAATTGTTTTTTTAAAAATCCGAGTAATCTGTTTGCCTTACTAAGTATGCTTAGGCATGGCTGTCTTGGTTAATGTTACTGCTTATCATAACCCCCAAGTCCTTCTCGCAATCTGTATGGCTAAGTTCTACATTATTTAACTTATAAGTTCTAGGGTTATGGACACTCCCGAGCTTCAGAACCTTTCATTTATCTACACTGAACTGCATCTGCAACTTTTCTGACCAGGTATTGAGTTTGTCTAAATCCTTCTGAAGTTTTCAAAATACAAATTCAGATTTATTAATTTCTTTGCAAGTAGTATGTTGAGATTACATTTTTACAATAATGGGTTGCAGTACAAAGAGAGCCTCTATTATGCCTATGCATTATGGGCCGACTTAATTTACTGGCTTACTGACTACTTAACATTAAAGAAATTTATCAAAGTTGTACAGTAGTTCTATTAATTATAAGTGAATCTAATTTATATAAACCAAAAGGATATATTCATATATTCAAAAATGCTTTTTATGAAACATGATTCGAGAGTAGTTTCCAGTAGTTTACACTAGTTTACAGTATTATATTTATTAAAGATTCGCCGGTATTCTCCTGGCCCGGGCCTTTTCCAAGTGGTGGCCCGGTCTTGGCTCCCTGTCTTGGGAGTGTCTGAGACCTAAGTCTCCCATGGGAGGAGGCACAAGTACCTCCTCATCTTTGGGACCAACTGTACCCAGGCCTAGCCATAAGCTTGTGGCTAGGCCTCTCTGGTCTGCCATCCCCACCCCAAGGGAGCTAATTGGAATGACAGTCTTGTGAGCTGGAAGCTCCGGTTCAGGCACCTACCCTACCCTAGAAGGGCTGGGCATGGTGTCGATGAGTTTACAGTATGAGAATGCTACAATTTGGTGAAGGGCAATACTGCTTTTGGTAGGTTTGTATACTTCTATGTGGTAATTTGTCAATACATGAACTAATCTTGAAGTTTTAAGATTTAGGTAATTGGTAGATTTATTGGTAATGTTAAATATTGAGTATTGAGTATTCAGTCTAGGGTGCTTAAATGGCTTTTAAGAAGGTTCTTAAATTGATTTTCAGACCGGATTACCTTAGAATTTTCTGGTAATGAATTCCAAATTTTGGGGCCCTTTATGTGCAGAGAGTTTTTACACAGTGTGATATGGACACGGGGTACATCAAAAAGAGATCTGTGTTTACGTTTGAATCAATTATCCTACCTATCTTTGTGTCATCGGCGAATTTGCTCATTTCACTAGTAATTCACTCATCAAGATCATTGATATAGTATATTATAAACAACAACGGTATAAACCTTGGTAATAAATACCAACAAGTTGGTTTAGAAAGACACATATTTATTAGAAAATGTTTCGGTCCTGAGACCTTGATCACTTCCAACATACAGAGGTAGAAAAACATTATATATATTGTCGGAGAGTGAGGTGTGAGTGACGCATGGTGACCTGAAGAATGCCATGTTGGGATGAGGACGGTGGACGATGAGATTATGTGACTCCATTGTTGTTGGGTTGGTGGTGCTTAGCCTGCTTGAGTATCATGTATGCTAATGTTTTAGAAATTTTTGTGGTTTCCAGTGTTACGTTCTATTGTGTCGGTGACGACGATTAACGAGGCTTCTAGACCCCGTCGGTGTCTAAGGTCTGGTTCGGTGAGAACGAGTTGTGCCTCATCCTAGTTCATCAAATGCCCAGTGGAGTCTCTGTGGAGGACACAAGCGTACCTTAAATCGTCTCTGTAACAGAGACGATTTAAAGTAAGTCTGTGTCCTCCACAAAAACTCCACGGGGAATCTGATGAACTGGGATGAGGCACAACTCGTGCGTTAGAACAGTGTGTGTAGGTTGTTGTGTCATTGTTAGAACAGTGTGTGTTGGCTGTTGTCATGTGTTAGAACAGTGTTTACCTGAAGTTTATCTGGAGAGAGTTCCGGGGGTCTACGCCCCCGCGGCCGTGTCTGTGACCCGGCCTCATGGTGGATCAGTGCCTTATCAACCAGGGTGTTACTGCTGGCTGCACGCAATCCAACGTACGAGCCACAGCCCGGCTGGTCAGGTACCGACTTTAGGTGCTTGTCCAGTGCCTGCTTGAAGACAGCCAGGGGTCTATTGTTAATCCCCCTTACGTATGCTGGGAGGCAGTTTAACAGTCTTGGGCCCCTGACACTTATTGTGTTGTATCTTAATTAACGTGCTAGTGACATCCCTGCTTTTCATTGGGGAAATGTTGCATCGTCTGCCGAGTCTTTTGCTTTCGTAGAGAGTGATTTTTGTGTGCTAGTTTGGTACTAGTCCCTCTAGGATTTTCCAGGTGTACATAATCATGTATCTCTCTCGCCTGCGTTCCAGGGAGTACAGGTTCAGGAACTTCAAGCACTCCCAGTAATTGAGGTGCTTTATATCCATTATGCGTGCTGTGAAGGTTATCTGTACATTTTCTAGGTCAGCAGTTTCACCTGCCTTGAAAGGTGCTGTTAGTGTACAGCAATATTCCAGCATAGATAGAACAAGCGACCAGAAGAGTGTCATCATGGGCTTGGCATCCCTAGTTTTGAAGGTTCTCATTATCCATCCTGTCATTTTTCTAGCAGATACGATCGATACAATGTTATGGTCCTTGAAGGTGAGATCCTCCGACATGATCACTCCCAGGTCTTTGACGTTAGTTTTTTGCTCCAGTGAGTGGCTGGAATTTGGTTTATACTCTGATGAAGTTTTAATTTCCTCATGTTTACCATATCTGAGTAATTGAAATTTCTCATCGTTGAACTTCATATTGTTTTCTGCAGCCCACTGAAAGATTTGGTTGATGTCCGCCTGGAGCCTTGCAGTGTCTGCAATGGAAGAAGACACTGTCATGCAGATTCGGGTGTCATCTGCAAAGGAAGAAAAAGTGCTGTGGCTGACATCCTTGTCTATGTCAGATATGAGGATGAGAAACAAGATGGGAGCGAGTACTGTGCCTTGTGGAACAGAGCTTTTCACCGTAGCTGCCTTGGACTTTATTCTGTTGACTACTACTCTTTGTGTTTTGTTTGTGAGGAAATTATAGGTTGTTGTGTAGGTTGTTGTGTCATGTGTTAGAACAGTGTGTGTAATTTGTCATGTGTTAGAAGAGTGTGTGTAGGATGTTGTGTCATGTGTTAGAACAATGTGTGTAGGTTATTCTCTGTATTGAGTTGTGAAGGCTTGATCCTCCGTCTGGTAATCACTAGAATGGTCTCAGACCAGTCAAACAATGTAGACACCTGGTCCAAAGTCTGGTTATCACCTTACGGTCTCAGACCAGTCAGGTTAGTTGGTCAATGAGGTTAAATCCTATCATCTACACTAAGGTTCATTAGCACCTCATGTCACTTCTACTCTAACGAAGAATACTTTAATAATTAAAGAAATTATTAATATAAACTCACTATGTATATACAACGAGAAACATACACCTATGGGTGTATATATCCTGAGTGTGATCAGTCATACAAGATTTGGTTATTTAGTGCGCTGTATATACACTGGTAAGCATGAAGCTCTGGGTGCTTATATTCTAGGTGCAAATAATCAGGCAATAGCTGGTGTATAGAATCTGCTGTGTATACACTGAAACATACACCTCTTGGTGTATATAACCTGGGTTTAAACACTCACACAAGAGGGTCAGTGTTGGGTCCGTTGTTGTTCACAATTTACATAAACGACATAGATGAGGGAATAAATAGCGACATAAGCAAATTTGCTTATGACACCAAAAGAGGCCGTCCAATTCATTCTAATGAGGACACTAGAGCACTCCAGGATGATTTGAATAGACTGATGCAATGGTCGGAGAACTGGCGGATGCAGTTTAATATTGACAAATGCAAAGTTCTAAATGTTGGACAGGTAAATAACCATGCCACATATAAACTAAATAATGTAGATCTTAATACTACTGATTGCGAAAAGGATTTAGGAGTTCTGGTTAGCAGTAACCTAAAACCAAGAAAACAGTGCATTAGTGTTGACATTAAAGCTAACAGAATTCTTGGCTTCATATCTAGAAGTATAAATAATAGAAGTCCTCAGGTTGTTCTTCAACTCTATACATCCTTGGTTAGGCCTCATTTAGACTATGCTGCTCAGTTCTGGTCACCATATTACAGAATGGATATAAATGCTCTGCAAAACGCACAAAGGAGGATGACAAAGATGATCCCATGTATCAGAAATCTTCCCTATGAGGATAGACTGAGGGCCCTGAATCTGCACTCTCTTGAAATGCGTAGAATTAGGGGGGGCATGATTGAGGTGTATAAATGGAAAACAGGGATAAATAAAGGGATGTAAATAGCGTGCTGAAAATTTCCAGCCAAGACAGGACTCGCAGCAATGGTTTCAAGTTGGAAAAATTCAGATTCAGGAAGGATATAGGAAAGCACTGGTTTGGTAGTAGAGTTGTGGATGAGTGGAACAAGCTCCCGAGTACAGTTATTGAGGCTAAAACGTTGTGTAGTTTTAAAAATAGGTTAGATAAATACATGAGTGGGTGTGGGTGGGTGTGAGTTGGACCTGACTAGCTCGTGCTGCTGGGCCTGGCGTCGTGCTCCTTCCTTAAGTGGAGGTTACCAGACTGGGTGGGTCATTGGGTTAATCCCGGAGGGGATCATTGGGTTAATCCGGGGAGGACATGGACCTGCTCCACATGGGTCAGTAGGCCTGTTGCAGTGTTCCTTCTTTCTTATGTTCTTACGTATATGTACACTTAGGAGACACCTCGGTATTGTATAGAAAATGGTCATTGTTAGGTAAGACACATATGCAACAGTTAGGTATCTTTATTTCGAAACGTTTCGCCTACACAGTAGGCTTCTTCAGTCTAGTACAGAAAAGTTGATAGAAGCAGAAGATGCTTGAAGACGATGTAATCAGTCCATCACCCTTGAAGTTTTGAGGTGGTCAGTCCCTCAGTCTTGAGAAGAGTATTGTTCCATAGTCTGAAACAATATGGAGTTGAAGTGACAGGATGGAGCCTTATATAGCGCCATGAGGTGAGATGTAGGCCACTAGTAGAGGAAAGAATGTTGTCGTTGGGAGGTCAGGTCCCTCTCAAATCCAGCCATTCTCAAATCTACATATCACCTCCTGGCAGTATATAGGCTCCATCCTGTCACTTCAACTCCATATTGTTTCAGACTATGGAACAATACTCTTCTCCAGACTGAGGGACTGACCACCTCAAAACTTCAAGGGTGATGGACTGATTACATCGTCTTCAAGCATCTTCTGCTTCTATCAACTTTTCTGTACTCGACTGAAGAAGCCTACTGTGTAGGCGAAACGTTTCGAAATAAAGATACCTAACTGTTGCATATGTGTCTTACCTGACAACCTGTCGGTATTTTATACCATTTTAATGTTCAAAACGGTCATTGTTAAGGAAATATTTAATAGCAAACTCTTATAAAATAATCAAGAGTGTTTAATGGTAAATATTACGTCATGAAGACGTAAACAAACCTGCTACCTAATACTATTGTTGACTTACTTATTACTTTTTTATATTATTTAATGAACTCCTGATGGAAGACTTTATGGTAGTTATGAAGATAGAGACTTGTAAGTAAATAATTCAGGTAAGACCAGGACAGTTTTCTCCTCGAGTGACTACTGATAACATTGTCAATAATTGTGTTTAAAGTCTTACCTTGTTGAGTATCCCAGTAGTGTGATGGCACTGTTTGTTGTGTCTTAAGTTGTTGCTTTAAGTTAGACGAAGTTCACTCCCACTGTGTCACTGTACACTGGGTGAGGCACCACACTGTTACTGTACACTGGGTGGGGCACTACACTGTGTCACTGTACACTGGGTGAGGCACCACACTGTTACTGTACACTGGGTGGGGCACTACACTGTGTCACTGTACACTGGGTGAAGCACCACACTGTTACTGTACACTGGGTGGGGCACTACACTGTGTCACTGTACACTGGGTGAGGCACCACACTGTTACTGTACACTGGGTGGGGCACTACACTGTGTCACTGTACACTGGGTGAGGCACCACACTGTTACTGTACACTGGGTGGGGCACCACACTGTGTCACTGTACACTGGGTGGGGCACTACACTGTGTCACTGTACACTGGGTGAGGCACCACACTGTTACTGTACACTGGGTGGGGCACAACACTGTGTCACTGTACACTGGGTGAGGCACCACACTGTTACTGTACACTGGGTGGGACACTACACTGTGTCACTGTACACTGGGTGAGGCACCACACTGTTACTGTACACTCGGTGGGGCACCACACTGTGTCACTGTACACTGGGTGGGGCACTACACTGTGTCACTCTACACTGGGTGAGGCACCACACTGTCACTGTACACTGGGTGGGGCACTACACTGTATCACTGTACACTTGGTGAGGCACCACACTGTCACTGTACACTGGGTGGGGCACTACACTGTGTCACTGTACACTGGGTGAGGCATTACACTGTCACTGTACACTGGGTGAGGTATTACACTGTCACTGTACACTGGGTGAGGCACCACACTGTGTCACTGTACACTGGGTGAGGCACCACACTGTGTCACTGTACACTGGGTGAGGCACCACACTGTGTCACTGTACACTGAGTGAGGCACCACACTGTGTCACTGTACACTGGGTGAGGCACCACACTGTGTCACTGTACACTGGGTGAGGCACCACACTGTGTCACTGTACACTGGGTGAGGCACCACACTGTGTCACTGTACACTGGGTGAGGCACCACACTGTGTCACTGTACACTGGGTGAGGCACCACACTGTGTCACTGTACACTGGGTGAGGCACCACACTGTGTCACTGTACACTGGGTGAGGCACCACACTGTGTCACTGTACACTGGGTGAGGCACCACACTGTGTCACTGTACACTGGGTGAGGCACCACACTGTGTCACTGTACACTGGGTGAGGCACCACACTGTGTCACTGTACACTGGGTGAGGCACCACACTGTGTCACTGTACACTGGGTGAGGCACCACACACTGTGTGAGGCACCACATTGTGTCACTGTACACTGGGTGAGGCACCACATTGTGTCACTGTACACTGGGTGAGGCACCACACTGTGTCACTGTACACTGGGTGAGGCACCACACTGTGTCACTGTACACTGGGTGAGGCACCACATTGTGTCACTGTACACTGGGTGAGGCACCACACTGTGTCACTGTACACTGGGTGAGGCACCACACTGCCTCTTCACATTTTCTTTCAGATCTGATATTGTTCACTAAACTGTGTACACAATAATTCAGTGAAAAGTTACACTTAATGTCACAGTGATTCAGATGTTGAATTAGCACAGTGTTGTTAGTAACACGGTGTTGTCAGTGTGGTGTTGAGAGAGTGCTGCTGGTGTCAGTAACACGGTGTTCTCAGTGTGGTGTTGAGAGAGTGCTGCTGGTGTCAGTAACACGGTGTTGTCAGTGTGGTGTTGAGAGAGTGCTGCTGGTGTTAGTAACTCAGTGTTGTCAGTGTGGTGTTGAGAGAGTGCTGCTGGTGTCAGTAACTCAGTGTTGTCAGTGTGGTGTTGAGAGAGTGCTGCTGGTGTCAGTAACTCAGTGTTGTCAGTGTGGTGTTGAGAGAGTGCTGCTGGTGTTAGTAACTCAGTGTTGTCAGTGTGGTGTTGAGAGAGTGCTGCTGGTGTTAGTAACTCAGTGTTGACCTTAATACTGCCACCAACAACGGAAGTTCAACTCATGTTATCAAAATATTATCGTACAGCTACTTTACACTATATACTACAACATTTAGCTATTAATATATAGGCTGTATCACCAAACATATTACACAGCCATCCTTATGTATTCTCTTGGCTTGGTTGATAACGTTCTCAACTTACACACCGAGGGTCCGGGTTAAACGCAAAGATGAATTAATTAACAATTTACTTCCACTAATCCATCTTTACCTTACATGTATGGACTAATAAAAACACACAAACCAGGGAATCCAGTCAGACCAATTATTAGCTCCATAGGATCAGTTTCATATAAATTATGCAAAGGCCTTGTTGATATTTTGAGCCCTATTGTTGGTAAAATTTCTAACTTTAATGTTAAAAAAACATAGATTTAGTTGATAAATTAAGCTCCTTGACTGACTTAAATTATTTTAACATGGTTAGTTTTGATGTTACTTCCTTGTTTACGAAAGTTCCTGTTGATGATTTATTAAGTTTCTTATCTGAAGAACTCGTTAATTATAATTTACCATTGCCAGTTCCTAACATCATTAAACTTATTAAACTTTTCATTGTTGATGCAAAATTTCTATTTAATGATAAGTTTTACACTCAGAAATTTGGTATGGCAATAGGAAATCCTCTTTCACCTGTTCTTAGTAACCTATACATGGAATTTTTTGAAACAAGATTGTTTAACACAATCCTCCCTAATAGAGAAAAATGGTTCAGATATGTTGATGATATTTTATGTCTTATGCCCAAGAATGTAGATATACACCATTTCCTTGGCAAATTAAATAGCTTAGTCCATTCTATAAACTTTACTGTTGAGTTTGAGGAAAATAACTCATTGCTTTTTCTAGATGTTTTAATTATTAAGAGAAATAATGAATTCAAATTTAAAATTTACAGAAAACCTACAAATAACTGTTCCTATGTCCACTATTATTCCTCGCATCAAGATAGAGTTAAACTGTCTGTTTTCTCATCAATGTTTTTGAGAGCTTTACGAATTTGTAGTCCAGAGTTCATAGATGAGGAAATATCCAAAATTTATGAAATAGCCAATGATCTGAAATACCCGAGAAATGTAATTGATAAATCATTTAAAATTGCTAGAAATACTTTTTACAACCCAAAAAGGGATAACCAACCTTATTCAACTAAAAATATGTTGGTTCTCCCTTACCATGAAAAATTGGTTGATATGCCTTCTCTTCTTAAGACTTTTAATATTAAAGTTGTATTTAAAAATCTTGATACAGTAAAAACATTTTTGATAAAGAATTCCCCCCAAAATGCTGATGGATGTGTCTATAAGATTTCTTGTAAAATTTGGGATAAAGTTTATTACGGTCAAACTGGCAAAAATCTCGAACTTAGATTAAAACAACATAAATATAGCATTAGAACTGGACAAGATTCCAATGTTCTATTTATTCATGTGAGAGATTTTAACCATCCAATTGATTTTCAAAAAGTTGAGAAAGTAGTATCAAGCAAGTCCATGGTCGACAGGAATATAATTGAATCTTGTTTCATAAAAAGCAGTTTTGAAAATAATGTGAATATTTCCTTAGGTTTGTATAAATTAGATTCATTTATAATTAATAAAATTTGGGAAGAATTTAATAATACATTGGATAAATAATAAACCTTATTTCTTTGGTAGAGTATTTAGTTTTTTTTTTTATATTTTATTTAAAACATTACAATACAAGGTGGAAATTATATTAAAAGGTACACAAAATGAGTTAAACCACAAATTCCCAATTCACCCTTACAAAAATGATTACAACAGACAAAAGTGTTCTGACGCCCTAATACCACACACCATATACACCCAGTTATACCAGAGTTATATACCTGTGAAGGCTGAAACTTCTGACACAATTTCACCCCCCCCCCTTCCCGCACAATATAACCATCACCAACCTGATTGCATCTTAACTTAACATTAAAGGATACATAGGAATTACACTATCATGAGTGATGCAGTAA
>NW_027198434.1:0-44618 GCF_038502225.1 Cherax quadricarinatus | reverse complement strand
ATAATGCATGTATCACTGATCAACAACTAAGATGATCACCAGACCAGAGTAACAATTTAAAACTAATTTTAGGTCACTAATAATGAATATCAGGGATAAAATTGTTTGTTAGGCCTAGTTTTATAATAGACCTACGTGTTACAACATGTTTGTGGCAGTGTTTCTTATCACAGTCTGACTGATCATCGTTATTGTTCGAGCAGTCATAGATGGTGGTTGTTTCTTACCACACTCACAGTCTGACTGACCATCATTATTGTTCCAGCAGTCATAGATGGAGGTTGTTTCTTACCACACTCACAGTCTGACTGACCATCATTATTATTCCAGCAGTCATAAATGGTGGTTGTTTCTTACCACACTGACAGTCTAACTGACCATCATTATTATTCCAGCAGTCATAGATGGTGGTTGTTTCTTACCACACTCACAGTCTGACTGACCATCATTATTGTTCCAGCAGTCATAGATGGTCGTTGTTTCTTACCACACTCACAGTCTGACTGACCATCATTATTGTTCCAGCAGTTATAGATGGTGGTTGTTTCTTACCACACTCACAGTCTGACTGACCATCATTATTATTCCAGCAGTCATAGATGGTCGTTGTTTCTTACCACACTCACAGTCTGACTGACCATCATTATTGTTCGAGCAGTCATAGATGGTGGTTGTTTCTTACCACACTCACAGTCTGACTGACCATCATTATTGTTCCAGCAGTCATAGATGGAGGTTGTTTCTTACCACACTCACAGTCTGACTGACCATCATTATTATTCCAGCAGTCATAAATGGTGGTTGTTTCTTACCACACTGACAGTCTAACTGACCATCATTATTGTTACAGCAGTCATAGATGGTGGCTGTTTCTTACCACACTCACAGTCTGACTGACCATCATTATTGTTCCAGCAGTCATAAATGGTGGTTGTTTCTTACCACACTGACAGTCTAACTGACCATCATTATTGTTACAGCAGTCATAGATGGTGGCTGTTTCTTACCACACTCACAGTCTGACTGACCATCATTATTATTCCAGCAGTCATAAATGGTGGTTGTTTCTTACCACACTGACAGTCTAACTGACCATCATTATTGTTACAGCAGTCATAGATGGAGGTTGTTTCTTACCACACTCACAGTCTGACTGACCATCATTATTATTCCAGCAGTCATAAATGGTGGTTGTTTCTTACCACACTGACAGTCTAACTGACCATCATTATTGTTACAGCAGTCATAGATGGTGGCTGTTTCTTACCACACTCACAGTCTGACTGACCATCATTATTGTTCCAGAATTCAAAGATGGTGGTTGTTTCTTACCACACTCACAGTCTGACTGACCATCATTATTGTTCCAGCAGTCATACAAGATGGTTGTTTCTTACCACACTCATAGTCTGACTGACCATCATTATTGTTCCAGAATTCAAAGATGGTGGTTATTTCTTACCACACACACAGTTTGACTGAACTTCAATATTGTTCCAGCAGTCATAGATTGTGGTTGTTTCTTACCACACTCACAGTTTGACTGACCATCATTATTGTTCCAGCAGTCATAAAAGATGGTTGTTTCTTACCACACTCACAGTCTGACTGACCATCATTATTGTTCCAGCAGTATACAAGATTGTTGTTTCTTACCACACTAACAGTCTGACTGACCTTCATAATTGTTCCAGCAGTCATAGATGGTGGTTGTTTCTTACCACACTCACAGTCTGACTGGCCATAATTATTGCTCCAACAGTCATAGATGGTGGTTGTTTCTTACCACACTCACAGTCTGACTAACCAACATTATTGTTCCAGCAGTCATAGATTGTGGTTGTTTCTTACCACACTCACAGTCTGACTGACCATCATTAATGTTCCAGCAGTCACAGATGGTGGTTGTTTCTTACCACTCTCACAGTCTGACTGACCTTCATTATTGTTCCAGCAGTCCATGATGGTGGCTGTTTCTTACCATACTCACAGTCTGACTGACCATCATTAATGTTCCAGCAGTCATAGATTGTGGTTGTTTCTTACCACACTCACAGTCTGACTGACCATCATTATTGTTCCAGCAGTCGTAGATGGTGGTTGTTTCTTACCACACTCACAGTCTGACTGACCTTCATTATTGTTCCAGCAGTCATAGATTGTGGCTGTTTCTTTCCACACTCACAGTCTGACTGACCATCATTGTTGTTCCAGCATTCATACAAGATGGTTGTTTCTTACCACACTCACAGTCTGACTGACCTTCATTATTGTTCCAGCAGTCCATGATGGTGGCTGTTTCTTACCACACTCACAGTCTGACTGACCATCATTAATGTTCCAGCAGTCATAGATGGTGGTTGTTTCTCACCACACTCACAGTCTGACTGACCATCATTAATGTTCCAGCAGTCATAGATGGTCGTTGTTTCTTACCACTCTTACAGTCTGACTGACCATCATTATTGTTCCAGCAGTCATAGATGGTGGTTGTTTCTTACCACACTCACAGTCTGACTGACCATCATTATTATTCAAGCAGTCATAGATGGTCCTTGTTTCTTACCACACTCACAGTCTGACTGACCATCATTATTGTTCGAGCAGTCATAGATGGTGGTTGTTTCTTACCACACTCACAGTCTGACTGACCATCATTATTGTTCCAGCAGTCATAGATGGAGGTTGTTTCTTACCACACTCACAGTCTGACTGACCATCATTATTATTCCAGCAGTCATAAATGGTGGTTGTTTCTTACCACACTGACAGTCTAACTGACCATCATTATTGTTACATCAGTCATATATGGTGGCTGTTTCTTACCACACTCACAGTCTGACTGACCATCATTATTGTTCCAGAATTCAAAGATGGTGGTTGTTTCTTACCACACTCACAGTCTGACTGACCATCATTATTGTTCCAGCAGTCATACAAGATGGTTGTTTCTTACCACACTCATAGTCTGACTGACCATCATTATTGTTCCAGAATTCAAAGATGGTGGTTATTTCTTACCACACACACAGTTTGACTGAACTTCAATATTGTTCCAGCAGTCATAGATTGTGGTTGTTTCTTACCACACTCACAGTTTGACTGACCATCATTATTGTTCCAGCAGTCATAAAAGATGGTTGTTTCTTACCACACTCATAGTCTGACTGACCATCATTATTGTTCCAGAATTCAAAGATGGTGGTTATTTCTTACCACACTCACAGTCTGACTGACCATCATTATTGTTCCAGCAGTCATAGATGGAGGTTGTTTCTTACCACACTCACAGTCTGACTGACCATCATTATTGTTCCAGCAGTCATAGAAGATGGTTGTTTCTTACCACACTGACAGTCTGGCTGACCTTCATTATTGTTCCAACAGTCATAGATTGTGGTTGTTTCTGACCACACTTACAGTCCGAATGACCTTCATAATTGTTCCACCAGTCATAGATGGTGGTTGTTTCTTTCCATACCCACAGTCTGACAGACCTTTATTATTGTTCGAGCAGTCATAGAAGATGGTTGTTTCTTACCACACTCACAGTCTGACTGACCATCATTATTGTTCCAGCAGTCATAGATGGAGGTTGTTTCTTACCACACTCACAGTCTGACTGACCATCATTATTGTTCCAGCAGTCATAGATGGAGGTTGTTTCTTACCACACTCACAGTCTGACTGACCATCATTATTGTTCCAACAGTCATAGATTGTGGTTTTTTCTGACCACACTTACAGTCCGAATGACCTTCATAATTGTTCCACCAGTCACAGATGTTGGCTGTTTCTTAAAACACTCACGGTCTGACTGACCATGATTATTGTTCCAGCAGTCATAGATTGTGGTTGTTTCTTACCATACTCACAGTCTGACTGACCATCATTATTGTTCCAGCAGTCATACAAGATGGTTGTTTCTTACCACACTCACACTGACCGACCATCATCATTATTCCAGCAGTCATAGACGGTGGTTGTTTCTTACCACACTCACAGTCTGACTGACCATCATTATTATTCCACCAGCCATAGATTGTGGTTGTTTCTTACCACACTCACAGTCTGACTGACCATTATTGTTCGAGCAGTCATAGATGATGGTTGTTTCTTACCACACTCACAGTCTGACTGACCATCATTATTGTTACAGCAGTCAAAGATGGTGGCTGTTTCTTACCACACTCACAGTCTGACTGACCATCATTATTGTTCCAGAAGTCATACAAGATGGTTGTTTCTTACCACACTCACAGTCTGACCGACCATCATCATTATTCCAGCAGTCATAGATGGTGGTTATTTCTTACTACACTGACTGTCTGGCTGACCTTCATTATTCTTCCAGCAGTCATAGATTGTGGTTGTTTCTGACCACACTCACAGTCTGACTGGCCATCAGTATTGTTCCAACAGTCGTAGATGGTGGTTTTTTCTTACCACTCTCAATCTGATTGACCATCATTATTGTTCCATCAGTCATGGATGGTGGTTGTTTCTTACCACACTCACAGTCTGACTGACCTTCATTATTGTTCCTGCAGTCATACAAAATGGTTGTTTCTTACCACACTCACACACTGACTGACCATCATTATTGTTTCAGCAGTCATAGATGGTGGTTGTTTCTTACCACACTCACAGTCTGACTGACCATCATTATTGTTCCAGCAGTCATAGATGGTAGTTGTTTCTTACCACACTAAAAGTCTGGCTCACCATAATTATTGTTCCAGTAGTCATAGATGATGGTTGTTTCTTACCACACTCACAGTCTGACCGACCTTCATTATTGTTCCAGCAGTCATAGATGGTAGTTGTTTCTTACCACACTCAAAGTCTGGCTGTTACAAAAAACGCGATTCTAAAAGCTTAGAGATCTCCAGTGAATACTAGTAAGGACTGCCCTTCTAGCATCCAGCCTGTTACTGGGTTTTCGTAACAAGTAGTCAGTATCCTTATCCAATTATCCATTAAAATTCAGTATGGTTCAATAGTGCTTTAGGATTACAACTGGTAGGCTACTAACTAGAGAAATTAAAATTTAATAAATTTATTAAGTCTAGAGGTATATTATCAAAGTAAATTAAATCACAGCAATCAAAATAAAATCAATCTCTCGAGTTCAATATTAATGTGTTGAAAGCACATATCACATTTATAATTCTTAAGTACCGTCAGGTACATTAACATTTAATAAGATACTACAAATATGTACAAGTGTGTGTATGCATGTAAGTGCTCTTAAATAGTTAGCTATGTCTCAAGACTCGAATAAGACTTAAACAAGTGACTGACAAAGTCCTCAAATAAACTAACTTCTTGACCGACTGGCAACCCGAACAGTCTGCTTGAACAACAAAGAATGCTAAGCCTAATAGCAATGCAATATCAAGCGTCTGCGACACAGAATCAGGAACTGGGAAATAATATAACGCCACTAAGTAGGGACCATCTGCAGATCCTCCACAAGTTACAAAACTCCCATAATACTGAATCAATGTTCAGCATAGGAAAAACTGTGACTGTGACAATACACAGGAACCAGTACAAAATTAGGTCAGAAGCTATAGCTAAGGACCTGAGATGTTCAGAGTGTCAATGTGACACACAACCTCAGTACAACGTCGAAAATCACTAAGTCTATACAATGTTCTGTGAACAAAGTTCTACAGAACTAACAAGAATAATGAGACAGACAATCTGTCCAACCAGCAAGCGAGTCTCCAGCAGACTGACAACTTCACGAGAGGTGAGGACACCCCCCCTCGATCACGTGATAGCTACGTGGACAACTGCAGCTCAGAAGCCGGCAGTATAACGAGCGACAAGCGATAATTACAGTAGTTTGACAATCAAGACTAACTGAGCACATTTTATATACATCCTAACAACATAAGCTAAATAAGAATATAACAGTCAAATAATAATATAAAGTCATACATTTACGATTTAGCTATTATCGCAAATATAAGCAATATAAAATTAAATAAAAAGGTAATATACATTATATATACATAATAATCATTGTAACCCATTCAGGGGTTGCAACATTCCCCCCAACACGACAGAGGGTCGCACTAGGAGTTGCATGAATGTCTTTCACATTATTTCTGGTTACTCATATCAATATTATTATCAAAATAAATATTAATTAGTCTTTCTTGTGCCAAGCACCTCTACAATTTTACAGCGTCCGTCATTAGGATATGTCCCAGGTACTAGGGCAGTACACAGTATCGTATATCTTCATACTCGTGGTTATGTACATCAGTGTAGAGACAGGATAGCGCTGACAAGGAGGGCACGTTGAGGCTCGATCATAGTAGAGGAGACTGCATTCCACTCTTAAGTAGTGGTTGTGGAATGCGAGGCAGTATGAACATCTGAGTATGAAACAGCTTAAGGTGTGTAGTGAGGGGGGGGGGTCTGCGGCAGGACAGTGTTGCATCACGCAGTACCATCTCCCGCACCACACTACCCACTCAACACTCAGCTTACGTCTCCTCCTCACTCAACAATACTGTGAATACATAAAGATAATAATTAGACATGACATGAGTATATATAGTTAATATGGGCAGGAGGGATTAAGTTACTTTACTGAATTTGACATAGCAAGTAACAAAAGGTATTTGGGCATAAAATTACGTTAATTTAATGTAACTGATAATTATTAAGGACGAGACAGAGCGTCAGCAATTACATTACAATGACCACTTATGTGTTTTATACTAATAGAATAAGGTTGGATTCTGAGGGCCCACCTCATGATCCTAGCATTTTTACTTTTCATAGTATTTATATAAGTGAGTGGAGTGTGGTCAGAAGAAACGTTAATTTTAAATGGGGAAGTGCCCAAATACACGTCAAAATGTTCCAAGGACACCACAAGAGCTAGAGCCTCTTTCTCAATAGTGGCATAATTTTTCTGGTGTCGTTTAAGCTTAGATGAATAGTAACATATAGGATGGAGAATGTCAGTGGATGTTGACTGTTGGAGCAGCACAGCGCCCACTGCATAACCACTAGCATCTATATGTAAAAAGAAGGGAAGATTGAAATTAGGACTCGTCAACACAGGAGCAGAGGATAGCAAGCGCTTCAACCTTTTGAACGAGTCTGAACAATCTCTAGTCCAGGTGAACTGAACTTTGCTACTAGTAAGCTCAGTGAGAGGAGCTGCAATCTGAGAAAAGTTTGGACAGAACCTGCGATAATATCCTGCCACACCCAGGAATCTCTGTACTCCTTTCCTATCCTGTGGCACTGGAAATTCAGAAATTGCACGAACCTTAGCCTCAATAGGAGCAACCTCACCTTGGCCGATACAAAAGCCTAGATAGGTAATCTTGGCTTGACCAAAACTACATTTAGCTAAGTTAACAGTGAAGTTGTAGTGCGCCAGTCTCTCAAACAATGCTCTGAGACGCGTCAAGTGCTGTTCCCACTCGTCACTGTACACCACTAAGTCGTCAAGGTAGGCTTCTACTCCTTCTAAGTTGTGGGTCAACTCGTTCATTATACGCTGGAATGAAGAAGCCGCGTTACATAGGCCGAAGGGGGTGACGAGGTAGTTAAACAATCCATCTTGAACAGTAAAAGCAGATATTTCTTGAGCACGTTCAGTAAGCGGGACTTGATAATAGCCTCGTAAGAGATCTAAACGGCTGACAAACTGGGCTCCTGACACACGGTCAATAAGGTCGTCAATGCGAGGTAGAGGATAACCATCAGGCAAGGTGACAGAGTTCACTTTCCTGTAATCAGTGCACATCCTGAAACTACCGTCAGATTTAGGCACTAAAATACAGGGAGATGCCCATGGACTTTTACTGCGCTCAATAAGTCCGTGAGATAACAGAAAATCAACCTCTTCTCTCAATGCTTTATGTTTTGTTGGACTCATCCTATATGGTGATTGCTTAATGGGTGATGCTCCCTGTACATCAACGTCATGTACACCCAGAGTACAACGTTTAGGAACATCACCGAACAATTCAGGGAAATGCAAAATCATGTTTTTAATATCACCAGCTTTATCAATCCCAAGGTTACTAAGAAAATCGTCTAGTGACTGTAGAGTCACAGAATTTTCTAAACGCACCTCTATACCTCTAGAGATGTCAGGTAGACTGACGTTTTCTTCCTCTGTCCTAGGAAGAATAGAAGTAGTAGGTAGAGGACTAGCGTAGTATGCCTTAAGCTGGTTAACATGGTACACATGATTAGATTTCTTTTTCCCAGGCGTACGTACCAAATAATTTACGTCGCTAAGCTTTTTCACTACTTCCAGGGGACCATCATACCTGGCTTGTAGAGCATGACCTGGTACTAATTTCCGAGCCATCACCTTATCTCTTGCTTTAAAAGAACGAGAGACAGCACGCTTGTCATAATGTTGCTTCATTCTAGCTTGGGCTGAAACTAGGTTTTTCGAAGCTATCTCTCTAGCGGCTGTCAAATGTTGCTGCATTAATGAAGGTGAAGTACTCAATGATGGATTTGATTTTCCTGTCCACACGTCTTTCAACACTGCAAGAGGACCACGCACTTGGTGTGCGAATATTAATTCAAACGGACTAAATCCGAGACTTTCTTGCTCACTTTCTCTCATAGCGAACAGAAGAAAAGGTATACCCTCATCCCAGTCTCTATAAAAATGTTCACAATAAGCTCTCATCATGGACTTCAATGTCTGATGAAATCTCTCTAGAGCACCTTGTGACTGTGGATGATAACTGGTTGAAAGTACAGACTTTATTCCTAGGTGGGATAATGCTTCTCGAAAGATCTTAGAAGTGAAATTAGATCCCTGATCTGACTGTATCTCTCGTGGCAATCCAACCTGGGAGAAAAATTTCATCAGCGCTCTCACAATAGCACGAGCATTAATTTTTCTCATAGGAATAGCTTCGGGATAGCGTGTTGCAGCGTCCATAATAGTAAATAAGTATTGGTTTCCTAGTTTGGTTCTAGGCAAAGGACCAACACAATCAATAATAAGACTTGAGAATGGTTCACCATGCACGGTGATAGGAATGAGAGGCGCAGGTGGAGGTGTGTGCGCTGGCTTGCCTGTCACTTGACACACGTGGCAATGTCGCACATGATCAGCTACTGTTTCCTTCATCTTTGGCCAAGTAAAATGTTTTGCCAGTTTACCGAGTGTCTTCTTGACACCCAAATGTCCTCCTATGGGACTATTGTGAGCAAAATCAATGGCTTGTTCACGAAATGTAACTGGTAACACTACGAGATTCTTGACTGTGGTGGAAACACTATCAGCTGACAACTTACATGTATTTTTCTCCATCAGTACACCGTTACTATAATAGTAACAATTATCGAGATCCTTTGCTTCACTCTCAGTAACTGCTATATCTCTCAGTCTTTCCAGTGACTGATCAACAAACTGATCCTTGATTAAATCATCATGAGTTAGAAATTTAACGTCAGTTGTGTCTTGACTAGGTTGATGACCGGGGGGAGTCAGTGTTAATGATCCGGGGCGCAGAGCGTCACTAAACAACATATTCAAGCCCAAATCATTGTCATCAACTAACTCAACAGGAGACAAGGATGGTTGTTGTATCTTTGACATAGCTCTAGTAATTGCGCTGAGAGGAAATAAAATAGGTTTCTCTCTACAAGCTTCAATGGCATAATTATCATCAGTGTTATTATCAATCACAAGTGGTTCTTTACATATACCAGCATGAAGGATATCGTTCCCTATCAACAAGTCCACTGACCTGATGGGAAATACACCACTGGATATACCCACTGAAATATAACCAGTATAATAGCTTGTTTCAATATAAACTTTGTGCAGAGGCACTTTTATAACAGCCCCACCATAGGCTTCTAACAATACATCTATCTTGCAATAGGTATCATCAGTTATGGGCAGTACATCTTCTCTTAATAACGTGAGATAACTGCCAGTGTCTCTGAAAGAAATTATCTCAGTTAGATGTGATTCGTCAAATCCTACTTTATCTCTCGAAAAGTAAGGACTCATCGCTGAACGAATCTTTTCGTCAGATACACTTTCTGACGCTAGTCATCTATCCTGAGTAACATTATCTAAAACAGTAGGTTCAGAGGCATTGCTAGGCTTTTGGTGTCTTTGTTGCATGGAAGAGGATACGACTTGAGTGGGGGCGCCAGCCGCACGACTGTTTCTCGTATCTCTTTCTAACTTATAGCAATACTATCTAGTATGTCCTTTTCTGTTACAATAGGTACATTTAACTTTCTTCTTCTCGATATCAGATTTCTGTCTAGTCACAGAGACAGATTCAGGATTGTGAGTTTTCCTGGTAAAGGTACGAGAAGTTACAGTAGCAGGTACATTAGGTCGGCAATGAGCAGCTGATTTAGGTTGCCAACTTCTAGGACAATTTTTAGTTACCTTGTTTCTTTGTGTTTTAGTACGTACAAGTCTGTGAGAAATCTCGTAATTGTCTGCTAATGCTGCAGTTTCCAGAATATCCGAGGCAGTATGATCGATCAGATATTCTTGTATGTCCGCAGACATACAGTTGTTAAACTCTTCATGTAGCAACAACTGAACAAGGCTGTCGTAGTTGTTACATTTAGCAGCTCTAGACCATCTCTCAAATGCAACTTTTTTCTCACGAGCAAACTCTACACAAGTTTGATCTTGTCTTCGTTGTAACGTACGAAATGCTCTTTGATAACTTACAGGTAACAAGTTATACGTCTCTAGAATAGTTTGTTTGACAGCGTCATAACTAATGTACTTGACAAATGGTAAGGCTGCAGTACAAGTTTGAGCTCTTCCCGTCAAAGCAGTATGAAGCAATGTTGCCCAGTGCTTACGAGGCCAGTTCATAGCACGTGCCTGGTTCTCAAACACATCAAAATATGTGTCTAAGTCACTTTCAAAAAACTTAGGAACCATGGATGCAGCTTTCTGCACATTAAATGTGTCCTGTGATATATCAGTCTGTTGTCTTCCCAGACGAACATTTTCTCTTTGGAAATCTTCGTTCAATCTCCTCTGTGCCTCAATTTGTGCAGTCTGCAACATAATGAGGCGTTCCAACCTCTCAAACTGTTCCTGAGAGATAGGACCAGTAGGTAATGGAGGAGTAGGGAAATTAACATGGTCTGGACGGTCCTTAGGTCGGACACTTGGTCCAGCCGTCTCTAGAGTGTCTAGATCTGGTCTAGGATAAGTAAATACAGGTGTAGTATACACTGTACTAGTATTGGGCTGTGTCATACTACCAGCTATACTCTGTACTAAAGTGTCAGTGAGGCAGGAAGGTGTGAGCGAGAACTGAGCTACACTAGGCTCAGACACGAGGCTCACTTCTGCTCTAGTTGCTCTTTCTTCAACTTCAAATAGAGCCATACTTCCTAATTGTGACACTAGGCTTTCTGAATCTGAATCATAATCAGACATCTCTGTATGAGCAGGAAACAATATATCTTTAATTAATGCTCTGACAGTTTCTGCGGTGTAATTCCTGTTATACGTCACACCGAGATATTTGGCTACTTGCCAACACGTCTGAAGTTTTAATGTACTTAACTCAGACAAAGTCAGAGTATCAATTAACTGTTTCACTTTGGCATACATCACAAAAATAATTGTACTACGAGAGAGTGATTATGGGAAACTATAATCTTAATAGGAATTTTAGTGTTGGTTGTCTTAGAGTTAAACTCAGTATTTCCATCTCCTTGGATCAAGAGACTCAGTCAGGTACATACATCCACCTGGTATGTTGTACAAGACTAAACTCAAAGTCTTCAGATTAGGAAAGTACTCAAAGTGTTTGACCATAGAGTTACTAGTATGTCAAACTGGACAATTTCTCCAACACCTTGGATCAAGAGCCTCCCGGACAGGCCCCCATTTGTTACAAAAAACGCGATTCTAAAAGCTTAGAGATCTCCAGTGAATACTAGAAAGGACTGCCCTTCTAGCATCCAGCCTGTTACTGGGTTTTCGTAACAAGTAGTCAGTATCCTTGTCCAATTATCCATTAAAATTCAGTATGGTTCAATAGTGCTTTAGGATTACAACTGGTAGGCTACTAACTAGAGAAATTAAAATTTAATAAATTTATTAAGTCTAGAGGTATATTATCAAAGTAAATTAAATCACAGCAATCAAAATAAAATCAATCTCTCGAGTTCAATATTATTGTGCTGAAAGCACATATCACATTTATAATTCTTAAGTACCGTCAGGTACATTAACATTTAATAAGATATTACAAATATGTACAAGTGTGTGTATGCGTGTAAGTGCTCTTAAGTAGTTAGCTATGTCTCAAGACTCGAATAAGACTTAAACAAGTGACTGACAAAGTCCTCAAATAAACTAACTTCTTGACCGACTGGCAACCCGAACAGTCTGCTTGAACAACAAAGAATGCTAAACCCAATAGCAATGCAATATCAAGCGACTGCGACACAGAATCAGGAACTGGGAAATAATATAACGCCACTAAGTAGGGACCATCTGCAGATCCTCCACAAAAGTTACAAAACTCCCATAATACTGAATCAGTGTTCAGCATAGGAAAAACTGTGACTGTGACAATACACAGGAAACAGTACAAAATTAGGTCAGAAGCTATAGCTAAGGACCTGAGATGTTCAGAGTGTCAGTGTGACACACAACCTCAGTACAACGTCGAAAATCACTAAGTCTATACAATGTTCTGTGAACAAAGCTCTACAGAACTAACAAGAATAATGAGACAGACAATCTGTCCAACCAGCAAGCGAGTCTCCAGCAGACTGACAACTTCACGAGAGGTGAGGACACCCCCCCTCGATCACGTGATAGCTACGTGGACAACTGCAGCTCAGAAGCCGGCAGTATAACGAGCGACAAGCGATAATTACAGTAGTTTGACAATCAAGACTAACTGAGCACATTTTATATACATCCTAACAACATAAGCTAAATAAGAATATAACAGTCAAATAATAATATAAAGTCATACATTTACGATTTAGCTATTATCGCAAATATATAAAATTAAATGCAATATATAAAATTATTGTAATGAAAACCATCATTATTGTTCCAGTAGTCATATACATCACAGTCTAACTGATATTATTGTTCCACCAGTCATAGATGATGGTTGTTTCTTACCACACTCACAGTTGACAGACCATTAATTGTTCCCATTCACCACACTCAAAGT
This sequence comes from Cherax quadricarinatus, assembly GCF_038502225.1. NCBI lineage: Eukaryota > Metazoa > Arthropoda > Malacostraca > Decapoda > Parastacidae > Cherax > Cherax quadricarinatus. The sequence continues at coordinate 31,410 of NW_027198434.1, read as the reverse complement.
CTGGGTTGCAACACTCACAGGCTGACTGACCTTCATTATTGTTCCAACAGTCATAGATGGTGGTTGTTTCTTACCACACTCACAGTCTGACTGACCATCATTGTTCCAGCATTCATACAGGATGGTTGTTTCTTACCACACTCACAGTCTGACTGACCATCATTATTGTTCCAGCAGTCGGAGATGGTAGTTGTTTCTTACCACACTCAGTCTGACTGACCATAATTATTGTTCCAGCAGTCATAGATGGTGGTTGTTTCTTACCACACTCACAGTCTGACATACCTTCATTATTGTTCCAGCAGTCATAAATGGTGGTTGTTTCTTACCACACCCACAGTCTGACTGACATTCATTATTGTTCCAGCAGTCATAGATTGTGGTTGTATCTGACCACACTCACAGTCCGACTGACCTTCATTATTGTTCCAGTAGTCATAGATGGTGGTTGTTTCTTACCACACTCACAGTCTGACTGACCATAATTATTGTTCCAGCAGTCATAGATGGTGGTTGTTTCTTACCACACTCACAGTCTGACTGACCTTCATTATTGTTCCAGCAGTCATACAAGATGGTTGTTTCCTACCACACTCACAGTCTGACTGACCATCATTATTGTTCCAGCAGTCATACAAGATGGTTGTTTCTTACCACACTCACAGTGTGACTTATCATCATTATTGTTCCAGCAGTTATACAAGATAATTGTTTCTTACCAAACTCGCAGTTTGACTGACCATCATCATTATTCCAGCAGTCATAGATGGTAGTTGTTTCTTACCACACTCACAGTCTGACTGACCATCATTTTTGTTCCAGCAGTCATAGATGGTGGTTGTTTCCTACCACACTCTCAGTCTGACTAACCAACATTATTGTTCCAGCAGTCATAGATGGTGGTTGTTTCTTACCACACTCACAGTCTGACTGACCATCATTTTTGTTCCAGCAGTCATACAAGATGGTTGTTTCTTTCCACACTCACGGTCTGACCGACCATCATCATTATTCCAGCAGTCATAGATGGTAGTTGTTTCTTACCACACTCACAGTCTGTCTAACCATCATTATTGTTCCAGCAGTCATAGATGGTGGTTGTTTCTTACCATACTCACAGTCTGACTGACCATCATTATTGTTCCAGCAGTCATAGATGGTGGTTGTTTCTTACCACACTCACAGTCTGACTGACCATCATTATTATTCCAGCAGTCATAAATGGTGGTTGTTTCTTACCACACTGACAGTCTGACTAACCATCATTATTGTTCCAGCAGTCATAGATGGTGGTTGTTTCTTACCATACTCACAGTCTGACTGACCATCATTATTGTTCCAGCAGTCATAGATGGTGGTTGTTTCTTACCACACTGACAGTCTGACTAACCATCATTATTGTTCCAGCAGTCATAGGTGGTGGTTGTTTCTTACCACACTCACAGTCTGACTAACCAGCACTATTGTTCCAGCAGTCATAGATGGTGGTTGTTTCTTACCACACAGTCTGACTGACCAACATTATTGTTCCAGCAGTCATACAAGATGGTTGTTTCTTACCACACTCACAGTCTGTCTAACCATCATTATTGTTCCAGCAGTCATACAAGATGGTTGTTTCTTACCACACTCACAGTCTGACTGACCATCATTATTGTTCCAGCAGTATACAAGGTTGTTGTTTCTTACCACACTAACAGTCTGACTGACCTCCATTATTGCTCCAGCAGTCATTGATGGTGGTTGTTTCTTACCACAGTCACATTGTGACTGACCTTCAATATTGTTCCAGCAGTCCATGATGGTGGCTGTTTCTTACCACACTCACAGTTTGACTGACCATTATTAATGTTCCAGCAGTCATAGATGGTGGTTGTTTCTTACCACTCTCACAGTCTGACTGACCATCATTATTGTTCCAGCAGTCACATATGGTTTTTGTTTCTTACCACACTCACAGTCTGACTGACCTTTAATATTGTTCCAGCAATCATACAAGATAGTTGTTTCATTCCACACTCACAGTCTGACTGACCATCATTATTGTTCCAGCAGTCACATATGGTGGTTGTTTCTTACCACACTCACAGTCTGACTGACCTTTAATATTGTTCCAGCAGTCATACAAGATGGTTGTTTCTTACCACACACAGTCTGACTGACCATCATCATTGTTCCAGCAGTCATAGATGGTGGTTGTTTCTTACCACACTCACAGTCTGACTGACCATCATTATTGTTCCAGCACTCATAGATGGTGGTTGTTTCTTACCTCACTCACAGTCTGACTGACCATCATTATTGTTCCAGCATTCATACAAGATGGTTGTTTCTTACCACACTCACACTCTGACTGACCATCATTATTGTTCCAGCAGTCATAGATCGTTTTTGTTTCTTACCACACTCACAGTCTGACTGACCATCATTATTGTTCCATCTTCTGACTGACCATCATTATTGTTCCAGCAGTCATGTTCGTCAGCAGTCATACCTCTCATTGTGCCAGTTTTTTTGTTTCTTACCACACTCACAGTCTGACTGACCATCATTATTGTTCCAGCAGTCATCATCTTTGGTGCCTGGGATGAACAATGTTCAACATTCACCTCTCATTGTGCCTGGGATGAACAATGTTCAACATCCTCCTCTCATTGTGCCTGGGATGAACAATGTTCAACATTCACCTCTCATTGTGCCTGGGATGAACAATGTTCAACATCCTCCTCTCATTGTGCCTGGGATGAACAATGTTCAACATTCACCTCTCATTGTGCCTGGGATGAACAATGTTCAACATCCTCCTCTCATTGTGCCTGGGATGAACAATGTTCAACATTCACCTCTCATTGTGCCTGGGATGAACAATGTTCAACATCCTCCTCTCATTGTGCCTGGGATGAACAATGTTCAACATTCACCTCTCATTGTGCCTGGGATGAACAATGTTCAACATTCACCTCTCATTGTGCCTGGGATGAACAATGTTCAACATTCACCTCTCATTGTGCCTGGGATGAACAATGTTCAACATTCACCTCTCATTGTGCCTGGGATGAACAATGTTCAACATTCACCTCTCATTGTGCCTGGGATGAACAATGTTCAACATTCACCTCTCATTGTGCCTGGGATGAACAATGTTCAACATCCTCCTCTCATTGTGCCTGGGATGAACAATGTTCAACATCCTCCTCTCATTGTGCCTGGGATGAACAATGTTCAACATCCTCCTCTCATTGTGCCTGGGATGAACAATGTTCAACATTCACCTCTCATTGTGCCTGGGATGAACAATGTTCAACATCCTCCTCTCATTGTGCCTAGGATGAACAATGTTCAACATCCTCCTCTCATTGTGCCTGGGATGAACAATGTTCAACATCCTCCTCTCATTGTGCCTGGGATGAACAATGTTCAACATTCACCTCTCATTGTGCCTGGGATGAACAATGTTCAACATTCACCTCTCATTGTGCCTGGGATGAACAATGTTCAACATTCACCTCTCATTGTGCCTGGGATGAACAATGTTCAACATCCTCCTCTCATTGAACAAACAAAATATTGCTACCACCACTACACATAAAACTGGTGGTCAAGAAAAACTTTGTAAAAACTATGGAACAATCCGGTCAGGGATTCAAGTATTTAACATTAAAATTCCCCTGACTGAGCGACGCTAAGATAAGAGGGAGAATCTTCAATGGTCCTCAGATACGAGAACTTCTTAAAGATGGTGACTTTGATTCACACTTTCATGGGGAAGACGAAGCTGCTTGGGAAGCATTCAAGTTTGTGGCGAAGTGATTTCTGGGCAACAGAAGGGAAGGCAACTATGAAGATTTGGTGGACAACCTCATCAAGACTTTCAAGAACATGGAATGTGAGACCAAAATTCAATTTTGGTCTCACATTTCGACAATTTTCCAGAGAACTGTGAGGCAGTTAATGACGAACATGGTGAGAGATTTCACCAAGATATTTCGACCAGGGAAAAATAGTACCAGGACAAATGTGGCACAAGAATGTTGGCAGTTATTGCTGGACATTGATAAGAGATGATTCTTCAGCTCACTGTAAGAGTCAAGCAAAAAGGCAGAGAGTAGGTACGGCAGAGAGTAGGTACGGCAGAGTAGGTACGGCAGAGTAGATATGGCAGAGAATAGGTACAGCAGAGTAGGTACAGCAGAGAGTAGGTACGGCATATAGTAGGTACGGCAGAATGTAGGTACAGCAGATAGTAGGTACGGCAGATAGTTGGTACGGCAGATAGTTGGTACGGCATGTGAAGGCTTACTCAGCCCTGTAACAACTTCAGTCAGTATTACCAAGGTTGGTTCCTCCTCAGGAAAATTAATGAATAGAAAAAGAAATAATAACAGACAATGATAAACACTTTATTATTTAGAAACGGAAAATGTAAAACAATAAAACATGAATGGGTATCCGAATTGAAAGAAAAATGAAAAATTAAATGAAAAAAAATTACATTTGAACTCAACGCTAATATAGGTATATCGTGGTAATGGGGTGTCAGGTGTTGGTGACACTGAGTGTTGTTGAAATCGTAGCCGTTGCTGATGTGGGGGATGGGGGTAGCAGGTGTTGGTGACCACCACTGGCTCGTTCTTCACAGAGTGTAGCCGTGAATAATTACTTCACATGACAGGAACACAGGTTCGTTACCACTGCTATGATGAGGGGTTAGGTCCTGTGTTGGCTTATATAACAGGTAAATAGGTTAAACATGGGACGTCTCAGGACGTTAGTCCGTCTCCTTCTATTCTTCTCGTTGGTTGGCAGGTGACCCTCTCTGTCATTCCAAGCTGTAAAGAGAGACAGGTTACCCACTGCTTAAGAAATCACTCTCCATGATAAGTACAATACCTAAAAGATGTGGTGATTATTAAAATATTTAACAGATAAAGAATGAAAGGACTAGGTTAATTATTGGTCAAAAGTGGAGCTTTCAACCAATAAGTCCACTAAAATATGATCAGGCGTGTACTTACAGTATTGTTGGGAGCTGTGAGTCGAGTGATTTACTGTTTGACCGGAGCCCCACACGTCACCTTTCGGGGGGGGGAAGAGGGAGGGGAAGGGATAGTGGGAGCTAGACTGACCCTAAGTTAACAAGCAGCCGGCAATCAAACTATCACTTTCGTGGAGGGGGAAAAAGGGGGGGGGGGAATAGCGGGAGCTGGACTTACCCTACCTTAACAAGTAGCTGGCAATGAAACTATTGTTACTATACACTCCCTCGCTACTCCTATCTATTGAACTTTTCCCTCACACTCCCCCATACCAAGACATAGTCAAGGAATATAAGAAGAATAGGCGAGGAAAAAGTTCTAACATGTGGAAGCCGCATAAAGCAACAAATCTTCTACTGACTGTCAAAACTTAACCAGTCAGAGAAATAGTTGGATGAACCATTGATATACACAATATGGAACTTAAAAGCCTGGAGTGCCAATGACCACCTCAAGAGGCGACTGTTGGTTCACTTAAAAGTTTCTAGGTATATCAAATGTTTGTGGTCCGTTTCTAAAATGAATTCTTTTCCCAGTAAATAAAATTTAAGCTTGGAGATACCCCACACAAGAGCCAAACATTCCTTTTCTATGGTGGAGTATCTCGTTTGTGTGGGAAGGAGTTTCCGGCTTAGGAAGCATACAGGGAAGGGAGTACCATCATGGTATTGTAGTAGCACCACACCTAATCCAGTATTGGAGGCATGAGTTCTTAAACAAAATGTTTTATTAATATCTGGAATCTTAAGTATAGGGTCTTTCGAAAAGATTCTTTTAATCTCATTAAACTTTTCCCGAGCTACGTCGGAAAGTTCAAGAGGTTCCTTCACAGACTTTTTAAGGAATTCGGATAAGATGCCTGTAAGATCAGTAAGGTTCGGGATAAACCGTGCATAAAAATTTGCAGAACCAAGAAAGCTACGCATGAGCTTCTTGGTTTTGGGGAATTTAAATTCTAATAAAGCTTTGATCTTACTGGGGAGAGGCTGCAGAGAGTTATTAGAAAGTATCAGTCCAAGATATCTAATCTTGTTATACCCAAGGAAGCATTTCTTCGGCTTGGCAGTGAGGCCATGTGAGCGTAACCTACGCAAAACTGAAGTTAATGTTTGGATATGTTCGCCCCACGTGGATGTCATTACGTAAATGTTAACAAAATAAACTGAAACATTTGGCATATTACCCAAGACCTTTCTCATCAGTCTCACGTAGGTAGCACAGGCAGTTACCAAAAAGAAGGGCATAGTTCTATACTGCATCAGTCCTTGGTGAGTAGGAAAAGCTGTGTACTGCTTAGAAGAAGGATCTAACATTACTTGATGATATGCCTGTGCAATATCAATCTCTGAAAAGAAGGAAGCGTCATAAAATTTGTGTAGATCGCTATCTATTAAGGGCATAGGTTCAGCATCCCACCGAGTTATAGCATTAAGGCCTCTGAAGTCAATAGCAAGTCTATATGAATTATCCTCCTTCTTATCCATAACTACTGGTGAGCAATATGCAGATACTGAAGGTTCAATGATCTTTAGTTTTAATAATTTGTCTACCTCTCGGTCAAATGCATCCCTAAGGTGAACTGGAACTGGGTATAATTTCCGTTTGATCGGATTATCCGTCAATAAGTCAATCCTATGGACTACGGTGGATGTAACACCTGGAATATCAGTAAAGACGTCTGAAAAGTTACTCACACATTGAAGTAGTTCATGTCTCTTATGGTCATCCAAAGATTCGTTAATATTAATGTTGGTTGCGCCCGAGTGGTCAAGAGTCACCAAGTCATGTAGTTCTTCATCATAGTCTAAGTTAGAGGTGTCAATTACACACACCTTACGTTCTTCAGTTGTCTTATCAAGTTCGTGTGGAAAAACTAAGTCAAAGTTATTAAGGCAGTTAACCAAATTTTTTCGGTAATATTTCTTAAGGATGTTGATATGATAAAGCTTAGGTTTCCCCTTGACTTCTATGAGGTAGTCAACTTTCCCACAAATTTTTAATACTTTATATGGACCTTTCCATGCTACTAATAATTTATTTGACTTGATAGGGAAAAGTACCAGAACTTCATCCCTTCTGACTTTTGGAATCAAAATAGGTTTTGTACTGGTCCATTGACAAACTTAGGTTTTTCGAAACTATGTCAGAGGTCTCCTCAAGTTTGGATCTAAGGTCAAGGAGAAACTGGTAAGAAGACTGAACCTCAGCATTTACCTCCTCATTAGTCCATAAGTCATGAAGGATGGACAATGGACCTCTGGCCTGTCTACCATAGAGAAGTTCAAAAGGTGAAAACCCCAAAGAGTCACTGGGAACTTCCCTCATGGCAAACAAAGCACAGGGTAGGTAACGATGCCACTCCTTAGGTTTAAGGGAGCAAAGTTTCCTTAAAATGGACTTGAGAATCGAATGCTGGAGCTCAATCCTCCCATTACAGCTGGGATGATAGGGTGTGGTGAAGAGAGGCTTCACTCCCAGAAGTTGGTATAGATGTTGCATTAAGTCAGATGTGAATTGTGTCCCACGGTCAGACAAAATTTCTCTAGGGATGCCCACTCTGGAGAAGATGGATAAAAGGGCTTCAGACACCTCTGTAGTAGTTATGGTCTTCAAGGGTATGGCTTCAGGAAAACTCGAAGCATAATCAACTAATGTTAATATATATCTACGTCCCCCAGATGAAAATGGTGATAAAGGACCAACGATGTCAATAGCTACTCTTTCAAAGGGTACGATAAAGACTGGCATTTTGACAATAGGTACTCGCCTGGTACCTCGGGAGGATGACAGTTGGCAAACTTTACACGATCCACAATAGGTAGTGACATCTGAGAACATTTTTCGCCAAAAATAGGTTTCCCTAATTTTATTTTAGGTTTTACGATGCGAGAAATGTCCGGCCACTGGCAGGTCATGAGCCATTTTAAGAACAGTCTCTCTGCATTGACTTGGAACAACTAAGATGGAATAGTCTATCTCATCTGAATTTAATTTGAATACTGACTTGTACAAGATACCTTTTATATATTCAAATTTATATGAAAAGTTTTTCCTTTGAATAACTTGATTTTGTTTAGCGGCATTATGGCAATTCTGAAGAGAAGGGCAATTACGTTGTAAATTGACAAAGGAGTTCTTTGATATATCTAAAGGCTTGAAGTCAGGGAAAATCAAAGGATGGACAGTAGGAGAAGCTTCGGCTTTGGTCTGAGCCCTAGTCAAGACGTTTATAGTATCGGATGTGATATCTTCACTTTCATCTAACAAGTGAACCGGTGATCCTACTACCTCGCTTTCGAGAGTAGCATCACTGGCTTTTAATCCCACATGAATCTCGAGAGACATTGTCTCATCTGAACTTTCGAGGGGCTTCTCTGACTCTAGAGGAAGAGGATCTGAAACACTTATGTCCATCTTTGGTGATGAAAGGTCAACCTCAGAAGGAAGAATGGCACCTTTTACATTACCTATTAGTACGGAGCAAGACGTGATGGGAGCTAGTACGGCTTCAGACCAACCTGTGAACCATTTAGACCTAATGTAACAATGGATGGTATGAAAAGTGTCCGTACAGCCCAAGTAGTCTGAAAGTATAGCAGAGGAATGAGTTTCTTGTAGTGATGGGAAGTTTTGACAAGTATATAGCTAAAGCATTTTGGTCATATAGAGTACAGTCACTAATACACATAATGAAGTTAATGTTGTCTATGTGTTGTGCTGGAATGAGCTAAAGTACAACTAGGTATAAACTAATAATATAAAAATACAAATTAAAAATAGCACAAGACTCTCACTTGTAATTGCACTAAGGTCTAATATAATGACTTTGGTATTGACTATGTATTGAGCTAGAATGAGCTATAGTACAACTGAGTTTAATATAATAATATAAAAAAGGCACAACTCTCAATTGTAATTGCACTAAGGTCTTATATAAGTTGTTTACAAAAGCTAGAGTATAACTAGATTTAAATTGACAAGATAAAATACACAAGTTAACTTTTAACTCCTTTCCATTCTGGTAGCAAGAAAGTTTTAATAAATTGTTTTATCCATCCAAATCCCCCTCAATTCCATTTATAGGGGGTTGTGATATGTTGTTGACTGCCTGACCTGGTCTGCTGACTCAGCCATTTTTAAAAGCACTTAGCGAAGTAAACACCACTTACAACCCGACTTTCCTTGAGTTTATAGATAGATTTGGCATTTTCTCCTATGATTCTCTCACTGTACACTGGTCAGCTGAATATAGGTCAGCTACTAAAACATTAACCTTGGCCGTTTAACTATTCACTTCTTTCCCACGACTGGCACTGAGGGATAACCGTTCTCTATCCTTGGAGTTTTGTATTGTAGATTTGACAATGTCCCCTGTGTTTCCCTCTCGTTATCACTGGTACAGGTGATATGATGGTGGTACAGATATGATGCTACTGTCAGTACAGATGAACGTCAGTAAAGATGAGAACTTCACTTCACTAGTTGTACGTCTGGCAGAAGCTTGTGTTTGGATGCAGGTCGGCCATGTTTAAATGCTCAATTCTTTCCCTCGTTTGGCACTTAGGAAAAAAAGTCCTACAGACCTGTCATTTCCTTGGAGTTTTGTTGTTAGGTTTCCTGCCATGTTGTCTTCCCATTGATCACTGGTGCAGTTGATGTGAAGGTCAGTTATTTCAATGTAGTGGAAAACGTCTCATGTCTGGTTCACGTCTGGCAGCAGGTCTGGTACTTGAATACTGGTCCCTCTTTTGTCATATTTAGTCCGTTTCATTGTCGTCACCATCAGTTTTAATGTCACTATAGGTTCCTTGCATGTTGTTGCAGCAGTACTTGCAATTTGGCCATTGCTGGGGTTCGCATAGGCCAAGGGGACGGCAAGATATAGGAGCAGCCTTGTTGCTGCTTGCTGCGGGTGGAATATTATGGCCTCTTTTACTCATTCTAGAGTATATAACATGATTCTATACTATTTACAGTGTTTATGATGTCATAATAGATCAATTAAGAACATGAGAACATAAGATAGATAAATAAGCCATAGAGCTTGTGAAAATTTGTCTGGATTGCCTCCAAGTGAGTCGCCTACCCTGGCAAGCTCTGTTGACACCGAGCTCTGAGGTCGGTACCTCAGCCTAACAAGTGGCTTATAGGACAGATTTTCTTATATGATTGATGTTGCAAGAAACTCGCCTGCATGCACGTATAAAGGACTAACTTACTTGGTGTTGCAGCATATATCCTGATCTTCAGCCTCCCTAAGCTTAGCCCCTTTGGACTTTCCCTCAGAAACCACGTGCAACCGGGAGCCTTAATTCCTGCAATATTCAGTCGTTATTAGTGACCTGCCTGCACCTCAGAAATTCCTATATCCAAGAGGGTGTGTATCCCCTAGTGTAACTATGCAGACACGGACACTGGCTTCTAAGCTGACAAGAGACTCTGGTACGTACTGGACATGGTCTGCCAGCTGCACAAAAGCCTACAGTTCAACTCACTCACAATTTTCCCCAGACACTGGTCAGAAATCCTATGAAAAAAGTGGAGGTCTTGTCTTACTGTATGGGCCTGATGGAGGAGGTCATCTACGGTACATCAAGGTGCCTCTACCAGATTTCCCCAGGTCTCATATGTGAAGACACATGGGGGGCTCCATCTCCCGATCATGGCATGTCTTGTCGAGGTGATGTCTGGTCATAGAAGAACGAGCTGGTCTCTTCCAGACCCGCACCTTGTCATTCAAACTAGGGCTGCCAGTTCTCCCTAGCTAACTTAACCTAGTGCTTGCCTACATTATCGGCCTATTACTACCTATGTTAAGGACTTAGGCCTACATTATTATTATCTACAGTTGCCTTAATAATCCTAATATTAATGTACTAACAGTACAACTACCTACTTTTTCCCTGAAGGGTAAATCTATAAATTAAGTAGTACCTCTCATCCACATTCGACAATCCTGGAGAGAATGTTTGTGTTTGGCCGTTCCATAACGGCCATGCTGGGACCCCTTTGTAAGCCGTATCTGTCCTGTGGAACTTTAGGGACCAAATAAATTTCCATATCCTCCCGCCGGCGAAGGTAGGCGCTAAGTCTAAATCAAGTTCACCTTCCGCGAGCCCCCATGGCGGACTCTGGACATGAGTGCCCTCTGGCCACTCTCATCAAGCAGTCTCCGGTCTCACTTCAACCGTCCAGTTTCCCTGCATGGACCTCTGGGGGTGTAAACTTGTTGGTTCCATTGGTCTTAGCACCCTTCCATTTAACTTTAACATCTTTTGTATGTCTAGCCTTGACTGAGTGCCTCTGTACTTTCCCACCCAGTGGCCCACAAGCCCTGGTAGCCTTTCGTCCCACTGATACGAGGTTCCCTGGATTTAAAAGCAATCTATCTCCCTCTTTATGTACTCTGTAAAAGTGTTTTCCAAAGGTGGCCAAGTGTTCGTCACTCCCTACCTGGTTCAGCTTCCCTGGCTGTTCATCGTGAATACTGGTATTCATTATCACTACTCCCCCAACTCTCATGGGGACAGCTACTTCTCTATCTGGCATGGCAGGGAATTTAGGTGGAATCCTGCCGCCTATGATGTATCCTACTGGGGATCTGTATAAACCAATTCCTTCCCTAAGCGTCCATCGTGTAGACAGGAAGTCATCTATCTGATTGGCTCCCACCAGGATACCTACATTTCTGACTGAGTCTGTGGTAATTCCCTGGTCTGCCAGCTTCACGTCAAGGTCTTTCAATCGCTTAGCTGCTGCAGCAAGATCTCTCGCTGTAATTGTCCTGGGTAATATCTCTACGACCAAGGCTGTAATGTCTCTGCAATGTCCACCTAATTTGACTGTGACATCCACCACATCATAAGATTTGGGTGGGGCCTGACTTATAGCCCCTCTCAACATCATACTAACTTTCCTTGTGGCCTTCAACTTTAATTTAGCCACCAACTTCTATGTTATCAAGGATACTTGTGCTTCTGCATCAAAGAATAATCGGGTTGTTTCGAACCTGTGCCCATTCACAACCTTTGCCATGACTGTAGGTAAGGCAGCGCCTCCGTGATTCTCGCTCAGATTAGAGACTTCTCTCCCACTTATCATGCTGGCTACCATTTCAGGCTCAGACTCACTTTCTATCTCTACCTGAGAGATATCCCTAGTAGCCTGGGGTTCCCTTAAATTATTGGGACATAGTGCAGTATGGTGCTTACCTTTGCAACAGACTCGACACTCACTGAGCTGGGTGCCACAGTCTCTCGCAAAGTGTTCCCGACAACACTTGAAGCAGAGTCTCAACTCCCTTAGTCTCTGTTGCCTTCTGCTCAGTGTTGTATACTCCGAGCAACTCGTGCTAGCGTGTTTGCCCTTGCAGAACACGCATATTCTGGCACTAGTGCTTCTGAGGTTCTTCTTAAAGGTTCTTACCTTAGACACTCCTTTACCATAGTACACTCGAACGTTAGTCGTATGAACTTTAGACTGATCTTTCGAGATCTTTGAGTAACTGTCTGGGTTTTTATGTGGTGATGGTGGTGACTCTTCTCTCACACCTATACTCAAATGAGAAACGAGATCTTCCAACCCCTCAACAATTTGTTGTATCGTGAACCTATTCGTCCGATATTTTAAGTGAAACTCATGCACTGTAGTGCTAGCCAGTTTCCTCTGAATCACCTGGCTAAGGACCCATTCTGAATCATCCTCATCATGCGAATCTCTGAATCTATTTGTCAAGCTCATAATTTCAATACGGAACTTCTCTAGGCTTTGACGGTCATGTTGCAAAGCCTCTAGATCCAACAACCGATAAAGTATGGCCACTTTTATCTCTTCAGTGTTGCCAAACATGTCTCCTTATTGGCCTTTGGCATGTTGGTAATTAGTGTCAGTAATCTGGTAGTGCCGGACCAAGTCTAAGGCTTTACCCTTGAGCTGTGACCACAAATACTGCAATTTGACGGCATCTGACAAATCGTTCCTGTCATCTATCTGGGCTTTAAACTGATCCCAGAAAGCAATGTACTCAGTTAGGGTTCCATCAAATATCGGTAAATTCAACTGGGGCAACCTGGGCAACATACTGACAGGTGTGTGGCTGTTTAGGGTACCTGCGGTGTTCGACACCACCCTTGGAATACTAGATTTAATGTACTTAACTTATCTTTGTACATATTCATCTCCTGTTGACAATCTGCATCATCCTTAGTGAATTCGTCCAGAGCCTGCCGAAGACTATCCTGGGATTCATCATCCTCAATAGCCTGTAGCTCATATGCTGAGAATGCTTGTTCATAGGCTTCCCATTTTTCCCCCAAACGCTTCAAGCAGTCTTGCAAATCATCGCAGTCTAAGTTACTGCGTTGGCAAGTAGCCCTGCACCGAGCTCTGAGGTCGGTACCTCAGCCTCACAAGTGGCTTATAGGACAGATTTTCATAAATGATTGATGTTGCAAGAAACTCGCCTTCATGCACGTATAAAGGACTAACTTACTTGGTGTTGCAGCATATATCCTGATCTTAAACCTCCCTAAGCTTAGCCCCTTTGGACTTCCCCTCAGAAACCATGTGCAACCGGGAGCCTTAATTCCTGCAATATTCAATCGTTATTAGTGACCTGCCTGCACCTCAGAAATTCCTATATCCAAGAGGGTGTGTATCCCCTAGTGTAACTATGCAGACACGGACACTGGCTTCGAAGCTGAGAAGAGACGCTGGTATGTACTGGGCATGGTCTGCCAGCTGCACAAAGGCTTAGAGTTCAACTCACTCACAATTTTCCCCAGACACTGGCCAGAAATCCTATGAAAAAAGTGGAGATCTTGTCTTACTGTATGGGCCTGATGGAGGAGGTCATCTACGGTACATCAAGGTGCCTCTACAAGATTTCCCCAGGTCTCATATGTGAAGACACGTGGGGGGCGCCATCTCCTGATCATGGCACGTCTTGTCCAGGTGATGTCTGGTCATAGAAGAACGAGCTGGTCTCTTCCAGACCCGTGCCTCGTCATTCAAACTAGGGCTGCCAGTTCTTGCTAGCTAACTTAACCTAGTGCTTGCCTACATTATCGGCCTATTACTACCTATTTTAAGGTCTTAGGTCTACATTATTATTATCTACAGTTGCCTTAATAATCCTAATATTAATGTACTAACAGTAAAACTACCTACTTCTTCCCTGAAGGGTAAATCTATAAATTAAGTAGTATCTCTCATCCACATTCGACAATCCTGGAGAGAATGTTTGTGTTTTGGGTTGGGTGTAACGGCCACCCAGCTCAGCCGTTCCATAACGGCCATGCTGGGACCCCTTTGTACGCTGTATCTGTCCTGTGGAACTTTTGGGAACAAATAAATTTACACAGAGCTGATATTAGCTCAATATTTAATAATACACTGCATACTCAAAACTACCGCATTCCCAAACAAAAACAGTGGCACACAACTCTTATAGCGGCGCTATAAAGCCGTGATATCCAAATTAATCCAGGACCTCAAACTATTGCACACCTGGAGTTTACCTGGAGAGAGTTCCGGGGGTCAACGCCCCCGCGGCCCGGTCTGTGACCAGGCCTCCTGGTGGATCAGAGCCTGATCAACCAGGCTGTTACTGCTGGCTGCACGCAAACCAACGTACGAGCCACAGCCCGGCTGGTCAGGAACCGACTTTAGGTGCTTGTCCAGTGCCAGCTTGAAGACTGCCAGGGGTCTGTTGGTAATCCCCCTTATGTATGCTGGGAGGCAGTTGAACAGTCTCGGGCCCCTGACACTTATTGTATGGTCTCTTAACGTGCTAGTGACACCCCTGCTTTTCATTGGGGGGATGTTGCATCGTCTGCCAAGTCTTTTGCTTTCGTAGTGAGTGATTTTCGTGTGCAAGTTCGGTACTAGTCCCTCTAGGATTTTCCAGGTGTATATAATCATGTATCTCTCCCGCCTGCGTTCCAGGGAATACAGGTTTAGGAACCTCAAGCGCTCCCAGTAATTGAGGTGTTTTATCTCCGTTATGCGCGCCGTGAAGGTTCTCTGTACATTTTCTAGGTCAGCAATTTCACCTGCCTTGAAAGGTGCTGTTAGTGTGCAGCAATATTCCAGCCTAGATAGAACAAGTGACCTGAAGAGTGTCATCATGGGCTTGGCCTCCCTAGTTTTGAAGGTTCTCATTATCCATCCTGTCATTTTTCTAGCAGATGCGATTGATACAATGTTATGGTCCTTGAAGGTGAGATCCTCCGACATGATCACTCCCAGGTCTTTGACGTTGGTGTTTCGCTCTATTTTGTGGCCAGAATTTGTTTTGTACTCTGATGAAGATTTAATTTCCTCGTGTTTACCATATCTGAGTAATTGAAATTTCTCATCGTTGAACTTCATATTGTTTTCTGCAGCCCACTGAAAGATTTGGTTGATGTCCGCCTGGAGCCTTGCAGTGTCTGCAATGGAAGACACTGTCATGCAGATTCGGGTGTCATCTGCAAAGGAAGACACGGTGCTGTGGCTGACATCCTTGTCTATGTCAGATATGAGGATGAGGAACAAGATGGGAGCGAGTACTGTGCCTTGTGGAACAGAGCTTTTCACCGTAGCTGCCTCGGACTTTACTCTGTTGACTACTACTCTCTGTGTTCTGTTAGTGAGGAAATTATAGATCCATCGACCGACTTTTCCTGTTATTCCTTTAGCACGCATTTTGTGCGCTATTACGCCATGGTCACACTTGTCGAAGGCTTTTGCAAAGTCTGTATATATTACATCTGCATTCTTTTTGTCTTCTAGTGCATCTAGGACCTTGTCGTAGTGATCCAATAGTTGAGACAGACAGGAGCGACCTGTTCTAAACCCATGTTGCCCTGGGTTGTGTAACTGATGGGTTTCTAGATGGGTGGTGATCTTGCTTCTTAGGACCCTTTCAAAGATTTTTATGATATGGGATGTTAGTGCTATCGGTCTGTAGTTCTTTGCTGTTGCTTTACTGCCCCCTTTGTGGAGTGGGGCTATGTCTGTTGTTTTTAGTAACTGTGGGACGACCCCCGTGTCCATGCTCCCTCTCCATAGGATGGTAAAGGCTCGTGATAGGGGCTTCTTGCAGTTCTTGATGAACACGGAGTTCCATGAGTCTGGCCCTGGGGCAGAGTGCATGGGCATGTCATTTATCGCCTGTTCGAAGTCATTTGGCGTCAGGATAACATCGGATAGGCTTGTGTTAACCAAATTCTGTGGCTCTCTCATAAAAAATTCATTTTGATCTTCGACTCTCAGTCTGGTTAGCGGCTTGCTAAAAACTGAGTCATATTGGGACTTGAGTAGCTCACTCATTTCCTTGCTGTCATCTGTGTAGGACCCATCTTGTTTAAGTAGGGGCCCAATACTGGACGTTGTTCTCGACTTTGATTTGGCATAGGAGAAGAAATACTTTGGGTTTCTTTCGATTTCATTTATGGCTTTTAGTTCTTCCCGCGATTCCTGACTCCTATAAGATTCCTTTAGCTTAAGTTCGATGCTTGCTATTTCTCTGACCAGTGTCTCCCTACGCATTTCAGATATATTGACCTCTTTTAGCCGCTCTGTTATTCTTTTCCGTCGCCTGTAAAGGGAGCGCCTGTCTCTTTCTATTTTACATCTACTCCTCCTTTTTCTTAGAGGAATAAGCCTTGTGCATACATCGAGTGCCACCAAGTTAATCTGTTCTAGGCATAAGTTGGGGTCTGTGTTGCTTAGTATATCTTCCCAGCTTATATCGGTTAGGACTTGGTTTACTTGGTCCCACTTTATGTTTTTGTTATTGAAGTTGAATTTGGTGAATGCTCCCTCGTGACTAATCTCATTATGTCGGTCTGGGGCTCCGCGCATACATGTCTGAACCTCAATTATGTTGTGATCTGAGTATATTGTTTTTGATATGGTGACATTTCTTATCAGATCATCATTGTTAGTGAAGATGAGGTCTAGTGTATTCTCCAGTCTAGTAGGCTCTATTATTTGCTGGTTTAAATTGAATTTTGTGCAGAGATTTAAAAGCTCGTGTGAGTGTGAGTTTTCATCAGAGCTGCCTCCTGGTGTTATTACTGCAACAATATTATTTGCTATATTCCTCCATTTTAGGTGCCTTAAGTTGAAATCCCCCAGGAGCAAGATGTTGGGTGCAGGAGCTGGAAGATTTTCCAGACAGTGGTCAATTTTTAACAGCTGTTCCTGGAATTGCTGGGATGTTGCATCCGGAGGCTTGTAGACTACCACAATGACTAGGTTTTGGTTCTCGATCTTTACTGCTAAAACTTCCACTACATCATTTGAGGCATTAAGCAGTTCTGTGCAAACAAGTGACTCTGCAATGTACAGGCCAACCCCCCCCCCCCTTTTGCCTGTTCACTCTGTCACATCTGTATAGGTTGTAACCTGGGATCCATATTTCGTTGTCCAAGTGATCCTTTATGTGGGTCTCAGTGAAAGCCGCGAACATTGCCTTTGCCTCTGCAAGCAGTCCACGGATGAAAGGTATTTTGTTGTTTGTTGCTGGCTTTAGACCCTGTATATTTGCAAAGAAGAATGTCATCGGACTGGTGGTATTGTTGGTACTGGGGGGGGGATTTTTTTTCCGGCATTAGTATCTGTATCTGTTGGTTTGGAGTGGAGGCCATCGACTGTGGTTCCACTCCAGGAATGACTGGATTTGGTGTACGATTTCTGCCATTTCCTGCCAGTTTTTTTTCCTTCCTGGCACTAAAAAACCTCTCCCTCTTGAGTGGCTGTGGCTACCCAGGTTTTCCCATGGCCTGGATGTTTTGTATCTTTTTGTCCCCTTTAGATGGTGTGCCTGGCAATTTAAGTTATAGCACAGTCTTTCCTGTACTGAAGAGGTACACATTTCAGGGTGAAAAAGCTTACAGGAAGGGAGTTTGCATTTTCCTGTTGTCATATGGGCACGGCATTTTCTAGGGTGGTCATAGTTGCACGTCCCGTCTGTTTTTCCAGATTTCCCATGTCTGCAGATACCAAGTGCATAGTATGTGCACAGGCTTGGTTTCCGTTTGCCTTGGGTTTCTGTGACTGTATTCCCTGTTGGTGCATGTTTACCTGTCTTATTCCTATCCTCCCTAGCACCAACAATGGAGCTCCCACCAGTTGTTTTTGGTAATATATCCTCACTATTGCTAGTGGAGTCCTCTTGTTTGCTATTTCCTGTGGTATTTCTAGTTTGCAATATTGGTTTTATCTTATCTTTGACTACACTTGTTTCCCCACTACGGCTCCTGTCCCCTATGAGGTCATTTATATGTATTCCTTCCTGCGTATAATTCCCGACTACCTGGACAAAATCTCCAGCTTCACCATTACTGTCTCCCAGGACAGCACCTCCAGCTTCACCATTACTGTCTCCCAGGACAGCACCTCCAGCTTCACCATTACTGTCTCCCAGGACAGCACCTCCAGCTTCACCATTACTGTCTCCCAGGACAGTACCTCCATCTTCACCATTACTGTCTTCCAGGACAGCACTATCAGCCCCACATTTACTGACTACCAGGACATCACATCCAGCCTTACAGTTTCTGTCTACATGGCCAGTATCAAGGGCAGTACCATTCAGCCCAGACTTTTTATGTTCCCATCTGTTGTAGAAAGCTTCCAGGTTTTGTATGAAAGCAGCTTTGATGTTATCCTCTTTTAATATCCTTGTGATTTTAGTCCACAGATTTATCTCATTTTGGCATACAGAAAAACACTTCCCTGTTTTAATACTGCTTGTAGCTAGTTCTTGGATATCTGCACAAGGGGCGTGACACCAATTTCCAAAAAAGTGACAATTTATCCATGTGGAAGCCCGTTTGTTTGATTGAGTGCATTCTACACAGAGCTTCATAATGATTTGAATGGTTGATTTACTGTAATTCTACTAGCAACCTATTGAATACTCTATTAATAACATCCTTAAGTGAAGCTCTAGCTATTTGTATTTCTATTATTAGCTGTACTTGTATATTGGACAGCTTACCGTGTACGTTCCTGATTTATATTTATTGTTTGTGTTTGATAAGGGTGCCTACAACCCCATCCATTTACAGTCTGCTTTATTGTCCAACGAATCCGTTTGAAACCAGTCAAGGGTTCGGACCAGTCATGGGTTCGGACCAGTCGATTGTTCGGAACCAGTCTGATCTGATCAGTGGGTGACTTATTTAAAACATACTGGTCGGTGATTTGGGCTAACACATGAAGGATCTACTGGAAATTATCTACCCGAGTAATATGTGATTTGATTCATGCAAGAGTATAACTTGCATGTTGAAGAACCGGTGATTGCTGGCAGCTCCTACAATGACGAAAAGTCGAGCCTCAACCCTTGTTTATCAATCACTGTATCTATCTTTTCTAGTTTTTTTTCGTCTCCACCACAATAAATGCTATATTATCACTATAGTTGGCTGGTGGAAATTTTGGAGGAAGGACGCTTTTTCTGTAGTAATAATTGCTTCTCGTTGTGTATATTGCGACCGCTGGTAACTACAGGTTATATGAAATTCACAGTATACGTCTGGTATTTCAAGAAAAAAGAAACTAATGAAAGTCACTCCACTCCACTAAGTACCATTATAATACTGGTTAGTTGCTACTACAACACTATATTCAGCTATTCACTGGTATCACTAGATTATATGCCAGTACACTAGCAGACCAGGAAGATTATTAAAACAGCTGACCTCTGTGGTAAGTTTCTGGCGACTTCTGGCACCTGCCTCTATAGGCTTATCAGTTCATTTACAAATTCACCTGTTTTCAAATGACACTTTAGCCTTTATCATCTATATACTAGGGAGCCACTGTAGTATACACTATACACTGTGTATACACAATGTTATCAGGGAGACTTTCTTTCCTCTGACAAAGAAAAGTTCTATTATTATTATTTTGCACAAGGCACACAGGCCTATGATTCCCCTCTGGCAGTAAACTCTGCTAGGTAGTGCACAGTAATTCTCCTTTTTTGACTCAGTATGATATAAATCAACTGCAGAAATCACCCAAAAGTTCACAAATTACCAACTAATAGGACTCGTACTACCACCTTCTACCCCGCTGCCACTGAAGTGATACTCCACAACATTCACCCATCACCCATCGCCTACTATTCACCCGAAGCCACAGCCAATGGACAAGGGTCAGAGCTATAAAAGAAGATCCAGTAACCAGCTAAGGACTCCTAACATCAAAGGTGAGAGCAGTAATAACACAAGGAAAACTTGTGGTACTGCCAGCCAGGACACAACCCTCATCCACGATGTCAGCGATGGCACTGCAGGGAGTGCCGGGCTCACAGGAACTTCCACTACAGGGACAGCATCGTGGAGTTCGACCGCGAGGCAGCTGTCAGGTGTGCCACAGGCAGTGTGTACTCAGTTCCTCAAGCTTCAACATCCGTGCACACGAGGGCCTGGGATCTTCAGTCAACTTGGCGTCCACCAGGACGTTGCCATGTCCCTTGGACAGCTCTCCATCGGGCTGCTAACGGAGCCACTGGCTTCTTGGACCTCTTGGGGAGGGTCGATGGTGCTCGTGCAAGCAGCAGATCCGGGGGCAACTTGCTGCTGTTTGCAATGGCTGTCTGCCGAGGAGAGACAGGCACCTAGCAACATCTGTTGTTGGGGCAATGGATGAATTCCCTGCTATGTTTGTTAACTGCTCATTACTCTGTAATTTGTCTATGATTGTAATCATGTGATAACGTGTTTATCATTCATTACCTTTGAAACTTGTCATGATCTTGACCAGCTCTACCTGGAGCTCATTACCTTTGTAAATTCTCATGATTAATGTGTTTATGATTCATTACCTTTGCAATTATTCATGAGTGTGACCAGCTCTACCTGGAGCTCATTACCTTTGTAACTTGGTCATGATTATGACCAGATGTAGTTCATTATCTTTGTAACTTGCTCAGCTATCAAAACTTTGGAGTCCAGTCCCTGGACCAATTATGTACCTCTGTAATCTTTTGACTACCGCCCACAGGATGGGTATGGGGTGCATAATAAACATATTAAACTGAACTGAACCACCGGCACCACCACAACACACGACAGACAACAACAAACATTGCCGCTGCCACAGTCCAAGATAACTCCTTCCCAGTATTTGATGTCAAGAAGATCACCGACCCAGAAATAGCTAAACTCCTTACGATTCTGAACCAAACGATCACCAAACTAACTCAAGAAATGCAGGAACTAAAAGCTAGCAATGCAGATTACCTCAACAAGATCACTGCTCTTGAACATAAACTAGACACTCTGGAACAACAAAGCAACACCCACACCCAGTCCCTAGACACCATCAACACTCTAAATGACCAAGTCATCCTAATTACTACCAACATTATAGAGGAAAGATCAAGAGTGGACCAACAACTTGCCAATGTCATAACCAACTTCCAAGACCATAATGACCAACAGCAGCTATCTGACGCTGTTGTAGTTAACAGCAAACATCTCCCACTCACAGTCACCCAAGAGACCTGCATGGAGACCACCCTACAGCTTATCAAGAACCACCTTCGCCTTATCATATGTATTGATGACCTAAAGGATTGCAAACTGATTGGCTACCAAGCGGGTAAAAAAACAGTGCTGTTAAAGTTCCAAACTAGCCTACAAAGAAACAACCTACTAAAAACATCTATTTCTATGAAATCTGATGTTTACATCAAAGAATGCCTTACCAAAACAAGACAAAATCTTCTTTATCGGCTAAGAAAATTGCGCTATGCCCAAAAAATCCACCAGTGCTTTGTGAGGGATGGAAAAATCTCAGTTAGGAAACAGCCCACTGGGAAGAGATACTTCATCTCTACAGAACATGACCTTAAAACATTCCTAAGTGAGGCTGGACTAACAGAATCAGAGTAAAGTGCAGATAATACCCATAGTCCACTGTTAGTGTTATATTGTCATAAATTTGTGCCCCCCTAAAATTCTAATACCCCAACTACTTTTGATTGTCATTGTTGTATTCAACGACCATTCTACCTCATAGTCTTAATTGTGTTTAATATCTACAGAATCTATCTCCTTTATTACAACTTACCACATCACTGTTCTATCTTATTTTATTATAAACTAGCCATAACTTGTCCTTAATAATTCTACCTCACTTTAAGAAATACTCTATTGCCCAATTTTATTCTAAAATCCCTATTATTTCCCAATTTTGCTTTAAACTATATTGATCAAACTTATTGTAAACTTCTTTTGTTGACCATTTTTATTCCATACTTTTTTAAACTAATATTTTCATCTACAACTTTAATATTATCCTGTCTACCATCTTACTAGCATATTATAACCAAGTCATTGCCATTTTTATTTTTATAATTTTTTTTATTATTCTTTTACTACCTTAACTTGTGTATTTTATCTTGTCAATTTAAATCTAGTTATGCTCTAATTCTTGTAAACAACTTATATAAGATCTTAGTGCAATTACAATTGAGAGTCTTGTGCCTTTTTTATATTATTAGATTAAACTCAGTTGTACTATAGCTCTTTCTAGCTCAATACATAGTCCATACCAAATTCACTATATTAGACCATAGTGCAATTACTAGTAAAAGACTGGTGCTATTTTTAATTTGTATTTTTATATTATTAGATTAAACCTAGTTGTACTATAGCTCATTCTAGCTCAAAACATAGACTCCACAAAAGTCATTATATTAGACCTTAGTGCAATTACAAGTGAGAGTCTTGTGCTATTTTAATTCGTATTTTTATATTACTAGTCATACCTAGTTGTACTTTAGTTCATTCCAGCACAACACATAGACAACATCAACTTCATTATGTGTAGTAGTGACTATACTCTATATGACCAGAATACTCTAGCTATATTCTTGTCCAAACTTACCACCACTACAGATATCAGTACTAGAACTCAACACACAACTCAGGATATAAATAACCATAATTTAAACTTAGAAGATGATTGATCATGTTGACCCTGATCTAAACCTCCAAAATCTGACACCCAATCAAAACCTATTGGAAAGTAACTGCCTTTATTATACAGCATCACAAGCCAGCACTATCCTAAACAATGCTAAAAGTCTATCAGTACTTAACTACAACATCAGGTCCTTAAGCAAACACTATGATGACCTCCTAGCACTCCTTGAATCACTAAAGACACCCTTCTCCTGCATTATTCTTACTGAGACCTGGCTTAAGCAGGACACAATAGATATCTACCATCTACCAGGATACACAGCAATTCACAACTGCAGACTAAACCAAGTTGGGGGTGGTATTGCAATCTATTACTCTAACCAATTATCTTGTATTAATACCACTTGCTTTAGTGATGAATATGGGGAATATATTTTTGCTAATTTTACTGTAAAAAACCTTAAGACACCTATAACAATCGGTGCCATTTACCGGATACCTCACACAAACATCCCAAATTTCAGTGAGAAATTAAAGTCACTAATAAAAAACAGACAAATGAATAAGCCGTCTCTTAGCTGGAGACTTCAACATCAGCCTTGGCATACTAGATGATCAGCCTGTAACTGATTTCATCAACAATATGAACAACACACTTCTCATACCAACAATAACTAAACCAACCAGGCTCACTGAGACAAGTGCAACCATAATAGACCGCATATGGACCAATATACTAGCCCCCCTTAAATCAGGGATAATCACAGATAGCACTACAGACCACTACCCTACCTTCCTCTTGACAAACATTAGTAAACCACCACTTGAATACAACAAAGTCTCATTTAGACTCCATGACGAGGCCTCAATAAGGAAGTTCACAGCTGACCTAGAGACTGTTGACTGGCCTACAGAATTCTCCAAGGCCAATGGTATTGATGACTGGACAGACATTTTTCTTAAAAAATTACTTAGACTATACAACAAACATTGTCCTATAAAAACGAAACAGGTCACAAACAAATGGCTTGGTTGCCCATGGCTAACCAGCACCATTCTGAAATCCATTGACAAGAAACACCAATATGAAAAGCAATATAGACAGGGCTTAATACACAAAGATATTCTTAAACACTATTCATCAGTTCTCACCAAAGTAATAAAGAAAGTCAAACAACTATACTACTCCAGTAGATTCACAGACACTAGAGGAGATGTAAAAAAGACCTGGAACACACTCTCTCTCAGATTCTAGGGACCCACAAACTGAAAAAAAACAAGAATATTGTCCTAACTAAACCTAATGAAACACCACTACATCCCACTGACATAGCTAACAAGATACACGACTTCATCTCAACCATAGGATCTAATCTTGCCAATAAAATCCCTCATACCAATACCCATGCTGGGGACTTCCTAGATGGGAATTTCCCAAATTCCTTCTATCTTGCACCAACTGAGCCCACGGAAGTCACCGAGATTATAAAGTCACTTAAAAATAACTCAGGGAATTTGTCTAATGTCCCACCATTACTGTACAAGCGAGCGGCTCATGTCCTTTCGCATGCTATTTCATTACTTTTTAACAAGTCACTAGAAACTAGCACCTTCCCGAAACTACTAAAGATGGCAAGGGTTACACCAATACATAAAGGTGGTGACCCTACAGACTTAAACAACTATAGGCCAATATCAAACTTACCATTGCTATCCAAAATCTTTGAGAAACTCGTGCACAGGAGACTATATTCATTTATAGCGGCAAAAGACATACTCAACCCCTGCCAATTTGGATTCAGAAAAATAAAGGCACTAATGATGCAATTATAAAAATGCTAGATCTGCTTTACACAGCATTGGAAAATAAGGAATATCCACTAGGAATTTTCATTGACCTAAGAAAAGCTTTTGACACAGTAGACCACGACATCCTACTCCACAAACTTGACCATTACAGTCTAAGAGGCCATGCGCTTGCTTATTTAAAATCTTACCTTACTAATAGGTATCAGTATGTCACCATTAAAGACACAACATCAACAACACGGCCACTTGATACTGGAGTTCCGCAGGGAAGTGTCCTTGGTCCCCTGCTCTTCCTCATATACATCAATGATCTTCCAAACACATCCCTACACCTGAAACCCATTCTCTTTGCTGACGACACGACTTATGTCATCTCTCACCCTAATCTTTCCACCCTCAACACCATTGTTAACGAGGAGCTGATCAAAATATCGACTTGGATGACAGCCAATAAACTTACGCTTAACACTGACAAAACCTACTATATTATGTTTGGTAGCAGAGCAGGAGATGCACAAGTTAACATTAAGATCGACAACACTCTAATTACCAGACATAATGACGGCAAATTCCTAGGCCTATACCTTGACAACAACCGGAATTTCAGCACCCATATCCAACACATAACCAAAAAAGTATCCAAAACGGTTGGGATCCTCTCCATGGTACGATACTACATGCCGCAAAATGCCCTTCTCACACTATATCACTCACTTGTTTATCCATACATCACCTATGCTATTTGTGCTTGGGGATCAACTGCAGCAACACACCTAAAGCCAATAATAACCCAACAAAAAAGCTGCAGTAAGAATAATCACTAAATCCCATCCCTTGCAGCACACACCCCCACTTTTCAAAGATCTTAACTTACTACCTGTTCAGTGCATCCACACTTACTACTGTGCAATCTACATCTACAGGACCTTAAACTCCAATATCAACCTTGACCTAAAACGCTTTCTTGATAGTTGTGACAGAACCCACAGGCATAACACCAGATACAAACATCTCTACGACATTCCCCGTGTCCGACTAAACCTTTACAAAAATTCAATGTATGTCAAAGGCCCTAAAATCTGGAACACCCTACCTGAGAACTCTAGAACTGTGGTTCACACTTACACTCACTCACCCATTTGACCATAAACAGAAATATTAATCTCAATCTTAAAATAATGAATCCTGTGACACTCCAATACTGAAACTATGTACTGTGCTAAAACAAAAGTATTCACATTGCTAAACTCACAAACTAGTATTTAGTCACTTAGCCATAATACCAACTTACCTCATAATTTGTAATATTTAAAATTAAGAATTAATCTAAGTCTGCCCGAAATGCCTAGCCATGCTAGGTGTTCTAGTGGTGCACTCTGTAATGCCTAGCCATGCTAGGTGTTCTAGTGGTACACTTTGTAATTATTATTTTATTATATGTAAACCACACAATAACCAAATTCTGTAAACTCAGCATTGTAATCCTTATAGAGAATAAACTTTGAATTGAATTGAATTGAATTGAAGACAGCAATGCCTAAGCATACGAAATAAGGCAAACAGATTACTGGGATTTATATCAAGAAGTGAAAGCAACAGAAGTCCAGAGGTTATACTCCAGCTTTATACATCATTAGTAAGGCCTCACCTAGATTATGCAGCTCAATTCTCGTCTCCATATTACAGAATGGACATAAATTCATTAGGAAACATTCAGCATAGAATGACTAAATTAATTCATAGTATTAGAAATCTTCCTTATGAAGAAAGATTGAAGACTCTTAAATTACATTCACTTGTTAGACGAAGAATGAGGGAAGACATGATCGAAGTGTATAAGTGGAAGATAGGTATTAATAAAGGGGATATTAATAAAGTCTTGAGGATATCTCTACATGAGAGAACCCGCAGTAATGGATTCAAATTAGACAAATTTGTAATTTAAGGGTATTCAATCTTTCTTCATAAGGAAGATTTCTAATGCTATGTATTAATTTAGTCATTCTACGCTGAATGATTTCTAACGAATTTATGTCCATTCTGTAATATGGAGACCAGAATTGAGCTGCATAATCTAGGTGAGGCCTTACTGAAGATGTATAAAGCTGAAGTATAACCACTGGACTTCTGTTGCTTACACTTCTTGATATAAATCCCAGCAATCTATTTGCCTTATTTGTATAAACCTTGGTAATAAATACCGACAACTTGGTTTAGAAAGACATGTAAGCAAACACTATGAAAGTGCAAAGGTTTGCAACAAGACTAGTCCTAGAGCTACGTGGAGTGTCCTATGAAGAAAGGTTGAGGGAAATCGGCTTGACGACACTGAAGGACAGGAGGGTCAGGGGAGACATGATAACGACTTATAAAATACTGCGCAGAATAGACAAGGTGGACAAAGACGGGATGTTCCAGAGAAGGGACACGGACACAAGAGGTCACAATTGGAAGTTGAAGACTCAGATGAATCAAAGGGATGTTAGGAAGTATTTCTTCAGTCATAGAGTAGTCAGGCCATGGAATAGCCTAGAAAGTGACGTAGTGGAGGCGGGAACCATACATAGTTTTAAGGTGAAGTATGATAAAGCTCATGGTGCAGGGACAGAGAGGACCTAGTAGCAATCAGCGAAGAGGTGGGGCCAGGAGCTATGACTCGACCCCTGCAACCACAAATAGGTGAGTACAAATAGGTGAGTACTATGACATGACATATTTATTAGAAAACGTTTCTGTCCTGGGACCTTGATCACTTCTAACATACAGAGGTAGAAACCACATTATATATATGGACAGAGAGTGAGGTGTGAGTGACGCATGGTGACCTGAAGAATGTCATGTTGGGATGAGGACGGGTAGACGATGAAATCATGTGACTCCTGTGTCGTTGGGTTGGTGGTGCTTAAGTATCATGTATGCCAATGTTTTTGAAATATTGTAGTTTCCAGTGTTATGTTCTATAGTGTCGGTGACGGCGATTAGTGAGGCTTCTAGGCACCGCCGGCGTCTGAGGTCTGGATCGGTGAGAACGAGTTGTGCCTCATTACAGTTCATCAAATGCCCCGTGGAGTCTCTGTGGAGGACACAGGGCATTTCGATACTCATTCAGGCGGACTGTAAGATCTCTGTCTGTCTCGCCTACATATTTCTTGGAACAGGATCCACAGGGGTTAATGTAGATGCCTGCTGTAGAAGTTAGAGGTGTGGGGCTGCATTTCGTAGTGAGATCTTTGATAGATGATGTGTTTATGGTGGAAACGTTGATGTTACTCATAGCAAGTGCCCGGCGAGTATTCGTGGCAACATCACCACATGGGAGCACTATGAACTGCTTAGGGGGCTGTTCCATGAGCAGTTTGTTGAGGATAGCTTGTGCCTTGAGTCTGCAATCTCGGAAGAAGAAAGATGAGAACTGAAGACGTGAAGAGAAGTTTGTCACTGTCGGGAGATCTGCACAGATCTCCCAACATTCACACACTTCTCTTCAAAGTGTATAGAAAACCTACCAACAAGGACGATCTTATACACTTTTATTCACATCAAGACACCCGCACAAAAAGAGTCTTCATTGGCTTCCTCTTGAGAGCTCTTCACATCTCAAGCCCTTGTTTTCTTGAAGAAGAATGTACTTACATAACACAAGCCTTTACACATCTTCAGTTCCCATCTTTCTTCATCCGAGATTGCAGACTCAAGGCACAAGCTATCTTCAACAAACCGCCAATGGAATAGCCCCCTAAGCAGTTCATAGTGCTTCCATGTGGTGATGTTGCCACGAATACTCGCCGGGCACTTGCTATGAGTAACGTCGACGTATCAACCATAAGCACATCATCTATCAAAGACCTCACTACGAAATGCAGCCCCACACCTCTAACTTCTACAGCAGGCGTCTACACTATCCCCTGTGGATCCTGTCCCAAGAAATATGTAGGCGAGACAGGCAGAGATCTTACATCCTGTGTGAGCGAAAAGTTCAATAGATAGGAGTAGCAAGGGAGTGTATAGTAACAATAGTTTCATTGCCGACTACTTGTTAAGGTAGGGTAAGTCCAGCTCCTGCTATTCCCTCTTCCCCCTTTTTCCCCATCCCCGAAAGTGATAGTTTGATTGCCAGCTGCATGTTAAGGTAGGGTCAGTCTAGCTCCCACTATCCCTTCCCCCCCTCTTCCCCCCCCTTGAAAGGTGACGTGTGGCACTCCTGTCAAACAGTAAATCACTCGACTCACAGCTCCCAACACTAATGTAAGTACATGCCTAATCATATTTTAGTGGACTTATTGGTTGAAAGCTTCACTTTTGACCTATAATTAACTTAGTCCTTTCAGTCTTTATCTGTTAAATGTTTTAATAATCACCACATCTTTTAGGTATTGTACTTATCATGGAGAGTGATTTCTTAAGCAGTGGGTAATCTGTCTCTCTCTACAGCTTGGAATGACAGAGAGGGTCACCTGCCAACCAACGAGAAGAATAGAAGGAGATGGACTAACGTCCTGAGACGTCCCATGTTTAGTCTACTTACCTGTTATGTAAGTCAACACAGGACCTAACCCCTCATCATAGCAGTGGTAACGAACCTGTTATCCTGTCATCTGAAGTAATTACACACGGCTATACTCTGTGAAGAACGAGCCAGTGGTGGTCACCAACACCTGCTACCCCCCCAATATCAGCAACGGCTACGATTTCAACAACACTCAGTGTCACCAACACCTGACACCCCATTACCACGATATACCTATATTAGCCTTGAGTTCAAATGTAATTTTTTTTCATTTCATTTTTCATTTTTCTTTCAATTAGGATACCCATTCATGTTTTATTGTTTTACATTTTCTGTTTCTAAATAATAAAGTGTTTATCATTGTCTGTTATTATTTTTTTTCTATTCATTAATTTTCCTGAGGAGGAGCCAGCCTTGGTAATACTGACTGAAGTTGTTACAGGGCTGAGTAAGCCTTCACAAGTGGCGACCTTGCCAGGATCAACTCGACTGAATCAAGATTCAACTCCATCTCGAATCTACCATTGGAACTTCAATGCCGCATACCACAGACGGTTACCACCAGCCATGAGTAATCATTCTCTATGGTAGGACTACAGTACAGATATTTAAAAGATTTGGTGATTGTTATAGTCTCAATTTATTGTAAGTCAAGTCAGGCAGGATACAATATTTAATTCTGCCACCTTTTCGAGCTTGAAACACTTTGGAGGATTAGACTCTAGGGACCCGAGATTTTCCAGTGACAATTTGTTTCATTGAGCTCTTTATTATATCAAGGGAACTGTCATAGGACACTCTTGATTTTGGGTGAGAAGATTGGATGGTCAAGTGACCCCATTCTACTTACTGTTTGCTCGGAGCCAGCATAGAACCCTTCGTTTTCATTAATACATATTGTTTAATTGAAGCAGGGATTGAGCCCTCTGGTTTATTTACAGTTTGAGCGGAGCAGGAATTGAACCCTCCAATTTCTTTGATATATCCATTTCGTTTTTCCCCTGGTAGTTTAAGTTATTCTTGCAAGTATGAACGCTGGATATAAGTTAGGAATAACAGGGAAAAATTTAGAATCTTTCATTAGTGCTAAGATCCAGGAAAGACTTGAAAGAGAGAGAGAGAGAATCGAAAGAGAAGAGAATAAGGAGAGATAAAGAATAGAGAGAGAGAATCAAGAAAGAGAGTTAGAAAGAGAAAGAGAGGATAAAAAGTAGAGAGATCGAATTGAAAGAGAAAACCAAAGACAGAAAGACAGAAAGAGAGAAGACAAAAAGGAGCGTGATAGACTTGATCGTGAGGAAAGAGCTAGAGTACGTGAGGAACAAGCTAAAGTACGTGAGGAACAAGTTAAATTAAGAGAACTTGAGGAAAGAGCAAAGGATAGAGAACTTGAGGAAAAAGCTAGAGAATGTGAGGAAAAAGATAAAGAACATGAGGAAAAAGCTAGAGAACTTGAGTTAATAGAGAGAGAAAAGGATTGCGAGCTCGAAAAAGCTCGCCTTGAATTAGAGAATAAAAAGTTAACTCTTACACAACAACAATTAGAGGAAGGAGTAATTGAACATCATGCAGCTAGTGCACATATTACAACACCTAATTTACCTCCCTTCACAGAGGGTGAAGACATTACTTCATACATCATCAGGTTTGAAAATACCGCTTCCCTCTGTGAATGGCCTGCTGTCACCTGGGTTGCCAGGTTAGGAATGTTATTTTCTGGTACAGCCTTGAATATCTATGCAACTTTGTCGCAGGATATCATATGTATTTATAACCTACTGAAGAAGGCAATCCTTAAAGCATATCAAAAAACCACTAATTCTTAGAGGAAAGATTTCAGGTATGCCACCTTACAGCTTGGCCAGAACTTTCAGCAGTTAGAGGTAACACTCTTTCGTTTGTTCGACTTTTGGATAGAGAGTTCAGGAATTGATCACAGTCATTAATCTCTTAGAGACTTCATGGTTGCTGACCAGTTCCTGACAGTTCTTCCCCACCAGATAAGAACATTCATTAGAGAACGTAATCTGATTAAAGCTGAGGAAGTTGCTGAGGCTGCTGACTTGTATGCTGAGGCTCACAATTCCTATAAAGACCTAAAGGAATCGAAACCTAAGGACAAGGG
>NW_027198433.1:0-44619 GCF_038502225.1 Cherax quadricarinatus | reverse complement strand
CACACCATAAATACCAGAAAAAAAAACTTTGTAACTAATACGAATAGATTTATACGAAAAACACACCATAAAACACATACGTACGTTTCACTAAACACACACAATACCAAAAGATATAACTGCGCAACAAATATAACTCTGGTGGAAACCCCAGTAAACCCATTATAAGTTACATTCACATCATACAAACATGTTACATTAATGATTAAACAATAGTTTATGTAATTTGCATACAAAATATACAATTGTTTATAGAAATTCAAACTTAGACACAAATTCAATGATTTACTCTAACACAAATTCATTAACATAATAAATATTATATAAATTGACGATCATATTAATCGTCAGCAATTTCCATCCATTCTATGTGTTCAATCTTGATACCTATGAAATACGTTTGAATCACAAACAAAAATTACAACATTACGAAATATTTATAGGATAAATTTGGTCGACTCAGGGTATTGTACACGTGTTATATCCCTTTAATACTTTGGTGACTCGCAGACTAGATTGAAGAGTAACAGGAGTTTTACCTGGAGTTTACCTGGAGAGAGTTCCGGGGGTCAACGCCCCCTCGGCCCGGTCTGTGACCAGGCCTCCTGGTGGATCAGAGTCTGATCAGCCAGGCTGTTGCTGCTGGCTGCACGCAAACCAACGTACGAGCCACAGCCCGGCTGATCAGGAACTGACTTTAGGTGCTTGTCCAGTGCCAGCTTGAAGACTGCCAGGGGTCTGTTGGTAATCTCCCTTATGTGTGATGAGAGGCAGTTGAACAGTCTCGGGCCCCTGACACTTATTGTATGGTCTCTTAACGTGCTAGTGACACCCCTGCTTTTCATTGGGGGGATGGTGCATCGTCTGCCAAGTCTTTTGCTTTTGTAGTGAGTGATTTTCGTGTGCAAGTTCGGTACTAGTCCCTCTAGGATTTTCCAGGTGTATATAATCATGTATCTCTCCCTCCTGCGTTCCAGGGAATACAGGTTTAGGAACCTCAAGTGCTCCCAGTAATTGAGGTGTTTTATCTCCGTTATGCGCGCCGTGAAAGTTCTCTGTACATTTTCTAGGTCGGCAATTTCACCTGCCTTGAAAGGTGCAGTTAGTGTGCAGCAATATTCCAGCCTAGATAGAACAAGTGACCTGAAGAGTGTCATCATGGGCTTGGCCTCCCTAGTTTTGAAGGTTCTCATTATCCATCCTGTCATTTTTCTAGCAGATGCGATTGATACAATGTTATGGTCCTTGAAGGTGAAATCCTCCGACATAATCACTCCCAGGTCTTTGACGTTGGTGTTTCGCTCTATTTTGTGGCCAGAATTTGTTTTGTACTCTGATGAAGATTTAATTTCCTCATGTTTACCATATATGAGTAATTGAAATTTCTCATCGTTGAACTTCATATTGTTTTCTGCAGCCCACTGAAAGATTTGGTTGATGTCCGCCTGGAGCCTTGCAGTGTCTGCAATGGAAGACACTGTCATGCAGATTCGGGTGTCATCTGCAAAGGAAGACATGGTGCTGTGGCTGACATCCTTGTCTATGTCGGATATGAGGATGAGGAACAAGATGGGAGCGAGTACCGTGCCTTGTGGAACAGAGCTTTTCACCGTAGCTGCCTCGGACTTTACTCTGTTGACGACTACTTGCAGTTCTTGATGAACACAGAGTTCCATGAGTCTGGCCCTGGGGCAGAGTGCATGGGCATGTCATTTATCGCCTGTTCGAAGTCATTTGGCGTCAGGATAACATTGGATAGGCTTGTGTTAATCAAATTTTGTGGCTCTCTCATAAAAAATTCATTTTGATCTTCGACTCTCAGTCTGGTTAGCGGCTTGCTAAAAACTGAGTCATATTGGGACTTGAGTAGCTCACTCATTTCCTTGCTGTCATCTGTGTAGGACCCATCTTGTTTAAGTAGGGGCCCAATACTGGACGTTGTTCTCGATTTTGATTTGGCATAGGAGAAGAAATACTTTGGGTTTCTTTCGATTTCATTTATGGCTTTTAGTTCTTCCCGCGATTCCTGACTCCTAAAGGATTCTTTTAGCTTAAGTTCGATGCTTGCTATTTTTCTGACCAGTGTCTCCCTACGCATTTCAGATATATTGA
This sequence comes from Cherax quadricarinatus, assembly GCF_038502225.1. Classification (NCBI taxonomy): domain Eukaryota; kingdom Metazoa; phylum Arthropoda; class Malacostraca; order Decapoda; family Parastacidae; genus Cherax; species Cherax quadricarinatus. Next base: position 42,507 of record NW_027198433.1, on the reverse strand, counting down.
CCTCTTTTAGCCGCTCTGTTATTCTTTTCCGTCGCCTGTAAAGGGAGCGCCTGTCTCTTTCTATTTTACATCTACTCCTCCTTTTTCTTAGAGGAATAAGCCTTGTGCATACATCGAGTGCCACCGAGTTAATCTGTTCTAGGCATAAGTTGGGGTCTGTGTTGCTTAGTATATCTTCCCAGCTTATATCGGTTAGGACTTGGTTTACTTGGTCCCACTTTATGTTTTTGTTATTGAAGTTGAATTTGGTGAATGCTCCCTCATGACTAGTCTCATTATGTCGGTCTGGGGCTCCGCGCATACATGTCTGAACCTCAATTATGTTGTGATCTGAGTATATTGTTTTTGATATGGTGACATTTCTTATCAGATCATCATTGTTAGTGAAGATGAGGTCTAGTGTATTCTTCAGTCTGGTTTAAATTGAATTTTGTGCAGAGATTTAAAAGCTCGTGTGATAAAACATGGCCCGGTGGCCTGGTGGCTAGAGCTCCTGCTTCACACACGGAGGGCCCGGGTTCGATTCCCGGCGGGTGGAAACATTTCGACAAGTTTCCTTACACCTGTTGTCCTGTTCACCTAGCAGCAAATAGGTACCTGGGTGTTAGTCGACTGGTGTGGGTCGCATCCTGGGGGACAAGATTAAGGACCCCAATGGAAATAAGTTAGACAGTCCTCGATGACGCACTGACTTTCTTGGGTTATCCTGGGTGGCTAACCCTCCGGGGTTAAAAATCCGAACGAAATCTTATCTTATCTTATCTTATCTTATATATATATATATATATAAATATATATATATATATATATATATATATATATATATATATATATATATATATATATATATATATATATATATATATATATATATATATATATATATATATATATATATATATATATATATATATATATATATGTATATGCAGGTTTGTAAACCCAAATATCTGGACCTATAATACACAATCAAAACCAAAATACTAAGAAAACTTGTGACTCAAGAAAAAACGAGTCTTTACACAAAAGGAAAGCTTCAAACAACATCACAAATACTGTAAAGGCACCACTGTCATTCTGTACACAAAAGGCATAGTAAGTAACCTTAACTCCAGAATCAACAAACACACATCCATAACAACTAGAATACATCCAAGCCCAATCTCATATGCACGCAACTCACATCTTCCCCAAGAGACGAGCCAGCTATTGCCCACTGACCTACATGGAAACTTACCCGACATGCCCGTAAATTATTCACAAATTCACAAGGCTTTCAATAGTTAGCCTTTTATAACCGTCCGAAAAACCCTTATCCCACCTCATCCCATACAATTCCCTATTCCTACACATTGTATGATAAAACGTTAATGCAAGGACATGCCGTTTCACCTCACTTACCCCTTTCCCCCTCATTACCCACGAAATATAAATGTAATCCACGATAATATAATCTAAAGCTCGTCTAACTTCCTGGTCTAATCCACCGATGTCGAGACTTAATAACGCGCGCAGGACCTGCACCCGTCTCCCCCCCCACCTTCCATACCACCCTACCTAACCAACCCCTGACATCTTCTAAACCTTCGCAAAAATAGACAACATGAAAAGCCGTGTCTTCTCCACAAAACCCACACCCGCCACCTTCCACGACTCTTCTGGATTGTAGTATTGCCCCTGACGGCAATATACCATGTAAAAAACGGAACATGACTTCACGCACCCTAGGCCGTAATTTCAGCTTACTAAATCTGAGCCAAATATTTTCCCACGAGTACATGGGGAACATACCTTCTACTGGAGCTGCGCACGTACCCCCCAGTAACCTACTTAAAACCCTTATGCGAATGTTTTTCCGTTCCCTTACCATCAACATTCCCTCAATTCCATTCCCCCATACCACTTTTTCAACCTCATATATACCTGTTCCATATTTCCCACCATCACACCCACACGCCAAACCTCCCACTTTAGAAAAACACATTTTACCCTACGCTTTAAGTCCAACAATCGCAAACCTCCTCGACGGACAGGTAACATAACAACCTCACGTTTTAACCAATCACACCTCGATCCCCACAAAAAGGTAAATACTCGTCTCAATATTCCATTGATCGCTGTCCCTGTAATCGGGAATACAGCCGCAACGTGCCACACCTTACTATACAATAAAACGTTAACAACGATCACACGTTGGGCCAGAGTGAGATGTGGGGCCTCAAAACACCCAGACGACCAATGACCTTTTCCAACATCCTTACTGAATTTTCCTCCCGTGCCACATCCAAATCGTCTCTATAAATATTACCACAAATCTTTAATGACATCGCAGTCATGTTAACCACGTTACAGCTCACCATTCCTCCCCCTTTCCAGGTACCGAACCCCATGATCATTGACTTTTCACTATTTACCTTCATACCCGTGGCTTGTTCAAACACACGTACATCTTCCAACACTTTCATAGACATCCGTTCACACACCAAAACAGTCGTGTCATCCATATAACCTATTAATGCTGGCCAACATCTCCCTACCCCTACCCCCCTCACCCCGGGAATTGACTGTGCTCTCAACCATCCTGTAAAAGGGATCCTGAAAACACGCGAATAAGATCTGTGACATAGGGCACCCTTGTCGTAAACCTCTACCCATCTCAAAGTCCGTCCCCATACACCCATTTATTTGTACTCTCATCTTTGCTCCCTTATACAGCGTGTTTACCCATCCAACTATTTCTTCACCGTAACCCTGTCTCCTAAGTATACTCTGCAGTGCACCTCTTTCCACTCTATCATAGGCGGCTCGCCAGTCTAAGGCCAGTAAAGCCGCCCCCTCCCCCCCCTTTGACTCCACAAAACTTCTTAAAATCCCGTGACCTTCTAACATCGACCTGCCCAGCAACCCAAACTGCGATGGTGAAACAACCCTCCCCACCACGCATTTCACCCTATTACCCAAAATTTTAGCGAAAACCTTATAGTCTGCACAGAGCAACGATATTGCCCTATACTTCCCAAGGTCTGGCTGCCCTTTGCCTTTCGGGACCAGCACCACAATTGCTGTATTCTGCTTATTCCCTAACGTACCCTTCTCCTTCATACAATTTAATAATCTTACCATGAACTTCCCAATCAACGCCCAGTGCTGTAAATAAAATTCCACCGGTAAACCATCAATACCTGGGGCTTTGCCCTTTCTCATTCCGTGTAAAGCAATTTCAATTTCCTCCTCAGTAATATCCCCACCCAAAGCCTTCCTATCACTATGACCCAAATTGCATTTGGCATAGGTGCACACCCTATTTAATTCCACTTCATCCACATCACTACTAGTCCAGTGTTTTCTATACCACATATCCGCATATGCACTCATAGCTTTCGTGTTTCTTATCACTTGACCTGCTCTATGGATTCCCATCGTCTCATGTACCTCCAAGCTCGGGATTGCCATCAGCGACTGCTTTTGCTTTTGCTGCCGCAACACACACGCGGATGGCTTGTCTCCCCACAAAACTTCTAATCCTGCTTGCACCCGCACCGCTTGAAACCGCTCATTATGCAATGTTCGCAAGTTCTCTTTTATGTCTACAGTCTCGTCCATGGGGTAAACACCACCAACCTTTCCCTGCCCATAACAATCTCTTAATCGATCCTCTAAATAATTCACTAGTCCATATTTTAAAGTGTTTATACGTTTACCCTCCCTAACGTAAAAGGATTTTATCCTTTCTTTTGCTGCCGAGTCCCACCACGTTACAATGTCTTCTACCTCCTGAGCTTCCCTTGAAAGCTCTTTCCACAGCATAGAAAAACCCTCTAAACCTTCCTCATCACCTAACACACTAATATTTAATTTCCAATAAGGCCGATAAAATTCCGCCATCCCCTCCCACCCTACCTCCACTACTACTGCCCTATGATCTGACAAGACTGTCTCGACCGTATTAAAAGACTTTGCAACTACTCCTTGAGAAATATACACTCTGTCCAACCTTGCAGCATATCCCCTTCTGATAAAAGTATGTTCCGTTTCCCAAACCCCTCCCCCAAATGCATCACGTAACTTAACATCCCTCAACAAATTTCTGAGAGGTGCAGACATATGCCCAGCCCCTTCGGGCTCGACGTCAGCCGCCCTGATGACACAGTTCCAGTCACCCCCCACTATCGCCACTTCCGGAAGTGCACGCAAAAAATAAACAAGGTCCTCACACACAAAATCCTTTCGTACCTTCGTGCTATTCTCCGCAGGGGCATGCACACTTACTCAAGATACACGCTTTCCCATCCAAGTTCCATCCACTCTCAGCACCCTTCCCCCACCCCCCTCACATCTCTGCAATACAAACGGTCTAGTCTCTTTTATTAAAAAGACCCACACCACCTTTCAAACGGATAGTTGGCAGGGTCAGTACTTTATAACCTGCAACCTCCAACACTTCCCCCTCTTTGAAATTGTGTTCCTGAAGGAACATATCAACTCTATGTTTGCTAAGAAAATTGTTTAACCAATCTCTCTTTAGTCTAGTACTTAAACCGTTAACATTAGCAGTCATACACCTAAGGCCTGTTATGTTTTCCACCCTTGCCTCTTCTCCTCTCGTTTTTCACCACTTGAATTGTTATTTCTATGGGTTTTCTTTACAATACCTTCCCATTCTCCTCCCTTCTTGCGATGGCGTCCCACATGACCCCCCCCTCTCCATCCCTTCCCTCTCCCATCCTCTTAGTTTTCTTCCCAGTCCTCTGTGCTGGCGTCAGTACGTCATCTGAATCTGATGCAGCTGCTCGTTTCCTTGTAATGTTCTTATCCTCCATGTCAAGGTCTGAGGAAGCCTCACGGTGTACCTCAACATCCACTTTACAGTGAGGTATGAAGTCCCCTGATGTCTCAGTCTCGTCGTCATTCCGCTGAGTCTCATATTGTTTACAATCTGGACTCAAAAAGTCTCCAGCTACGTCATTCGTAGACGGAGCTTCCACCACAGGTGGTGACAAGGTCTTTAAAACTTCGTCCAATTCCTCCCCTATATTTAACATGTCATTTCGGGGTACCAATCTCAGATGCAGGGAGCTGATGGGAGGACTCACTCTCATTTCGAAAAGCCTGTTCCACCATCTCACTCCACAAACGACCACGCCCTTCCTCTGATGATCGATGCTCACCTTCACCACGTGTGACAGGGGCTACCTCTTCTTGCATAGGTTTGGTCACGCGTCTGTTCTTGAATGCCGCCGCTATGTGGTCATACTCTCCACAAATGCGACACGTACTCCGTTGTCCAAGATATAAAACCATTACCTGTGTCCTAAATCTTGAAGATACACGTATGATGGTATGGGTTGCCGCAACGTCATTTTAAGGCTGAAAGTTCCTTCCGGTATACCTTCGTAGGCACCCATCAACCACTTACCCTGCTGGGCAGAATGCACGGTCCCATATTTCTCAAATACGTTTCTGATGTCAGCTTCGTTCGCCTCAAAGGGGACATTCTGCAACTTTATCCAGGTATAATATCGAGACACGTCCACCAGTCTCACACGCACAGCAGGCATAACGTCAAAACACACATCTTGAAAGCGCGTAACCACCGATTCATAAACTGTCGCAGCAAGCAGTTTCACAAATATTCTATGCGCTCCATTCAACGCTACCCCATACAATTCACAGTCTTGAATGCCATATGTCTCCCTGATTATCTTGGGTAAGAGTATCTGAGCTGAACTAGGTGTAATCGCACCTCGAAGCAGTTCAATACCAATAGTATTAATGCATCTGCGATGACAAACCGCCATCTTAACACCAGTAATTTTCCAGCGGTGTCAACAGACACACAACAACACCCCGTACCACTGCTGTCAGGTTACTGAGGAGCGTCAGGCAAGGGGGTCTACACGGCCCAAGAGCGATGCAGACAATTCTAATGTCAGTTAGTTGGTCTGCATGGCCTTCTGGAGTGAAAAATATTACTCATGTAGTGGGTTGCTGAACACCGACTCATACTGTTCTTTTAGGATTTCACTCATTTCCTCTTCATCGTCAGTATACGAGTCTCCTCTCAGTAGTAGTCCAATTCTACAGGTAGTTCTTAGCTTGAATTTTGCGTAGGAATAGAAATATTTTGGGTTTCTTGCAATATCCTGTATGGCCCTTTGTTCCCTTTGTATTTCTTCTGTGAGGTATGAGGCTATGACATCCTAAGTTTTTGCTCTAATTCAGTGATCTCTCGGCCAAGTATATCTTTCCTGTGTTGTAGCATATCTGTGTGTTTAAGTAATTCAGTAACCAATACTATTTCATGAATTCAGATGCGATTTGATGACCTATTTCATACAGGGTGTCATCATTCATGCGAGGTCACCGTGTGGGCGTGGTGGTGGTGGTGGGGGCGGTGTTTGGAGAGGAGGAAGTGGGCGGTATTATAGGTGAACTTCAGGTGAGACTACTGCCCCGCCCACCTCTCCTGTTGCCCGCCCATGGTGACGCCCAGGCAGCCGCCCACATCCAGGTGCTGGCTAAGGTAATTATCTCCACCTCTCTTGTTTATTCCTCTATTCAAGGGAAGGAAGGTGCCACGATGCTGGTCAAGAGCTCTGGATCCAAGGTTCTGGAACCACCCTCCCCGTCCTTGGATCAAGCATAATTACCTCCCATTCCCTAAGTGCTATGTGACCTAAACTGTTTTAGTTTAATAATAATAATACACGATATATACACCGAGAAGTGTCTCTCAGTGTATATACACTGAGCTTACTTTAATCTCTATTTTCAATATTAAAGTATTCAAGTCTGGTGGTAAAAAGATTACGTGTAGCCTTAATAACTAATGTAGTCGATAGGATTTAAACCCCATTAGCCCACCAATAATAATAACAGTATAATACAATACAATTTTTATTTCTTTGTAAGTTTACATTGAGATTCTGTAGTTACAATAATGAGTTGCAGAATAAAGAGCCACTATCATGCTAAGGCATTATGGCCAGACTTAATTAATGACTTACAGACTACTTAATACTTCAGAAATTTTCATAGTTTAAGTTGTACATCTGTTTTTATGGATATATATATATTATGGTTTGGCAGAAATGCATTACATACTAGTGGCTTTCTTTTGTGTCTGCCAATGTTTTATTACATGTAAACTACATTATTTTGTACAACATAAAGAAATAAAAATTTATTTTGGTGTTGCAGGCAACACTGACTGAGCGGAGGCAGGTGGTAGAGTCAAGGATGGAAGAAATACTAGAAGCAACACTGACCACCAGGCAACACACCTACACTATGGGTCGTGCCATGGGACTCAATAATCACCGTCAGTATCATGTACTAAACTAGTGTTAATCTTACACTGTGGAAATATGTCACTCTGACTGGTGAGCAATTTACACGGTGGAAACATTGTGACCTGCTGCCTATGTTCACCTAGCACTAAGTAGGTACCTGGGTGTTAGTAGACTGGTGTGGGTAGCATCCTGGGGACAAATTTAACCTAAATTGCAAGAAATGCTTTGCATAACAAGGGGCCTTCTATATAATATGTCATTGATGTCAACTATGGTCTGTGTAAGTTGTACCATATACTTATAGAAATAAAGATTATTATTATTATTATTATTATTATTTCTTTCAGCGCACCAGCTATTTCCCACTCAGGCGGGGTAGCCCAAAAAGGAAAAACGAAAAGTTTCGCCTTTTAAATTTAGTAATACAGTGGTCCCTCGCTTTTCGTAGTTCTCGGCAATCGTAAATTTCGCCAATCATAGGGGTATTTTCGTATAAACATGGACTCGCTTTTCATAGGTTGACTCGCGAATAGTAGTTTGTCCAGGACGCTTACGCATGGTGTGAGCCAGGGAGGCCTCCCTACCCAGCCAGTCTGGCATTGTTTACCAGTGAGTGAAGGTCCCCTCAAGTGCTCCTACGAAATATTTCATAATATTCCACTCATTTCAGTGCTTGCAAGTACTAAATAAGCTACCATGGCTCCAAAGAAAGCTCCTAGTGCCAAGCCTGTGGTAAAGAAGGTGAGAAATATGTACAGTGACAAAGTCTTGTACCATTTTAGGGAAGTGTTAAAGAGACGCCAGAAACAGAGCTCTCTCCACAGTTACTTTGCGAGACAGGACTAGAGTGACTCTCAAGGTGGTCCTAGTGGCATTAAGAAACAGAGAAGAGAAGCAACCCCAGAGAAGCAATTGGTACCTGAGGTGTTGCTGGAAGGGGATTCCCCTACCAAACTGTAAACAATCCAATCTCTCTCCTCCTTCAGTCTCCCATACACTAAGAAGAATCTCCAATAAAGGTAAGTGTTATGCTGTTAATGTTTCATTCATCATTTCCCATTGTATTGTTTATGTACTAAATGTATATTTCATGTAAAAAATTTTTTTTGTTTTAATACTTCTGAGTGTCAGAAACGGATTAATTGTATTTACATTATTTCTTATGGGGAAAATTGATTCGCAAATCGTAAATTTCGTTTATAGTAGCTCCTCCAGGAACGGATTAATTACGAAAAACGAGGGACCACTGTATATACAGGAGAAGGGGTTACTAGCCTCTTGCTCCTGGCATTTTAGCCGCCTCTTACGACACGCATGGCTTACGGAGGAAGAATTCTGTTCCACTTCCCCATGGAGTATTATTATTTAGTATTATTATTAAATAAACTTACGTGATACCATGTGGCTACCAGTGGTAGCCCCGTCGGTTTACAATACAAAGACCCTGGTTCGATCCTGAGGCTAGTGAAGACTTTTGGCATGTTTCTTTACACCTGCTGCCCCTGGTCATCTACCTTTAAGTAGGTGCCTGGATATTAGGTGACTTGAGTTTATCATCCAAGGAAGGTAGAATACGTTAGACGGTGCTGGATCCTCAATGGTAATTTACACATACGTTACTTATGTAGGATAATTGCATTTATTAAATTTGTACCTAACTAAACTTGCTTACGATAAGATTTTCTTGGGATTTTTAACCCGGAGGGTTAGCCATCCAGGGTGACCCAATAGAATCAGTGCATCATCAGGAACTCTGTCATTTCCATTGTAGTCCTTTTAATCTCTTCCTCAGGATGTCACCCACAACAGTCGACTAACACCCAGGTACCTACTTATTGCTAGGTGAACAGGGGCAGAAGGTGTAAGGTGACTAACACCCAGGTACCTACTTAATGCTAGGTGAACAGGGACAGCAGGTGTGACTAATACCCAGATACCTACTTACTGCTAGGTGATTATTATTATTATTATTATCAAGGGGAAGCGCTAAACCCGGAGGATTATACAGCGCCGGGGGGGGGGATGTGGAAGGCATTCAGGCTTAATTCGGGGAACTGGAGCACAGATCCAATTTCCTAAATCAAGAGGCCCTCACCAACATCAAGGAACCTTCCTTGAGGGGACTGCTAGGTGAACAGGAACAACAGATGTAGGGTGAATGACACAGGTACCTACTAACTGATGAGTGAATAGGGACAGGAAGTGTAAGGTGACTAACACAGGTAACTACTTACTGCCAGGTGAACAGGGACAGCAGGTGTAAGGAAACATGACCAACGTTTCCAACCGTGCTGGGGGTCGATCCCACACCCTCAGTGTGTGTGAGGTGAGGCTATCAATCAAGCCACAAGCACTTTACTTCTTAGACTTTAAAATAAGCTTAGGTAGTTAACAATTCTTCAACTGTAAATTCAATAATGTACAAAAGTCAAATCGTGCCCACCCCTATGCCCCAAACAAATTAATTAACTAGTCATGCAAATTCTTAAATAGGCTGCCTGGAGTTTACCTGGTGAGGGTTTCAGGGGGTCAATGCCCCCATCAGCCCGGTCTGTGACCAGGCCTCATGGTGGATCAGGGTCTGATGAACCAGGCTGTTTCTGCTGACTGCACAGAAACTGACGCACGAACCACAGCTCGGCTGATCAGCGCTTTCTTGAAAACAGCCAGAGGTCTGTTGGTAACCCTCCTTATATATGCTGGGAGGCAGTTGAACAGTCTTGGACCCCTGCTTTCATTGGGGGTATGTTGCATCTCCTGCCATATGGCATCTCCTGCCCTGTTGCAACACTCCTGTAGGGAGTGATTTTTTTGTGTAGGTTTGGTACCAATTCCTCTAGGATTTTCCAAGTGTATATTATCATGTATTTTTCTCGCCTGCATTCCAAGGAATACAGATCAAGGGACTTCAATCGTTCCCAGTAATTTAGGTGCTTTATCATACTTAAGTGTGCTGTGAAACTTATCTGCACATTCTCCAAGTCAGCAATATCACTTGCCTTGAAGCGGGCCGTTAGTGTACAGCAGTATTTCATTATTATTATTTTTTTTTTATCACACTGACCGATTCCCACCAAGGCAGGGTGGCCCGAAAAAGAAAAACTTTCACCATCATTCACTCCATCACTGTCTTGCCAGAAGGGTGCTTTACACTACAGTTTTTAAACTGCAACATTAACACCCCTCCTTCAGAGTGCAGGCACTGTACTTCCCATCTCCAGGACTCAAGTCCGGCCTGCCGGTTTCCCTGAACCCCTTCATAAATGTTACTTTGCTCACACTCCAACAGCACGTCAACTATTAAAAACCATTTGTCTCCATTCACTCCTATCAAACATGCTCACGCATGCCTGCTGGAAGTCCAAGCCCCTCGCACACAAAACCTCCTTTACCCCCTCCCTCCAACCTTTCCTAGGCCGACCCATACCCCGCCTTCCTTCCACTACAGACTGATACACTCTTGAAGTCACTCTGTTTTGCTCCATTCTCTCTACATGTCCAAACCATCTCAACAACCCTTCCTCAGCCCTCTGGACAACAGTTTTGATAATCCCGCACCTCCTCCTAACTTCCAAACTACGAATTCTCTGCATTATATTCACACCACACATTGCCCTCAGACATGACATCTCCACTGCCTCCAGCCTTCTCCTCGCTGCAACATTCATCACCCATGCTTCACACCCATATAAGAGCGTTGGTAAAACTATACTCTCATACATTCCCCTCTTTGCCTCCAAGGACAAAGTTCTTTGTCTCCACAGACTCCTAAGTGCACCACTCACCCTTTTCCCCTCATCAATTCTATGATTCACTTCATCTTTCATAGACCCATCCGCTGACACGTCCACTCCCAAATATCTGAATACATTCACCTCCTCCATACTCTCTCCCAATCTGATATCCAATCTTTCATCACCTAATCTTTTTGTTATCCTCATAACCTTACTCTTTCCTGTATTCACTTTTAATTTTCTTCTTTTGCACACCCTACCAAATTCATCCACCAATCTCTGCAACTTCTCTTCAGAATCTCCCAAGAGCACAGTGTCATCAGCAAAGAGCAACTGTGACAACTCCCACTTTATGTGTGATTCTTTATCTTTTAACTCCACGCCTTTTGCCAAGACCCTCGCATTTACTTCTCTTACAACCCCATCTATAAATATATTAAACAACCATGGTGACATCACACATCCTTGTCTAAGGCCTACTTTTACTGGGAAATGATTTCCCTCTTTCCTACATACTCTAACTTGAGCCTCACTATCCTCGTAAAAACTCTTCACTGCTTTCAGTAACCTACCTCCTACACCATACACCTGCAATATCTGCCACATTGCCCCCCTATCCACCCTGTCATATGCCTTTTCCAAATCCATAAATGCCACAAAGACCTCTTTAGCCTTATCTAAATACTGTTCACTTATATGTTTCACTGTAAACACCTGGTCCACACACCCCCTACCTTTCCTAAAGCCTCCTTGTTCATCTGCTATCCTATTCTCCGTCTTACTCTTAATTCTTTCAATAATAACTCTACCATACACTTTACCAGGTATACTCAACAGACTTATCCCCCTATAATTTTTGCACTCTCTTTTGTCCCCTTTGCCTTTATACAAAGGAACTATGCATGCTCTCTGCCAATCCCTAGGTACCTTACCCTCTTCCATACATTTATTAAATAATAGCACCAACGACTCCAAAGCTATATCCCCACCTGCTTTTAACATTTCTATCTTTATCCCATCAATCCCAGCTGCCTTACCCCCTTTCATTTTACCTACTGCCTCACGAACTTCCCCCACACTCACAACTGGCTCTTCCTCACTCCTACAAGATGTTATTCCTCCTTGCCCTATACACGAAATCACAGCTTCCCTATCTTCATCAACATTTAACAATTCCTCAAAATATTCCCTCCATCTTCCCAATACCTCTAACTCTCCATTTAATAACTCTCCTCTTCCATTTTTAACTGACAAATCCATTTGTTCTCTAGGCTTCCTTAACTTGTTAATCTCACTCCAAATCTTTTTCTTATTTTCAACAAAATTTGTTGATAACATCTCACCCACTCTCTCATTTGCTCTCTTTTTACATTGCTTCACCACTCTCTTAACCTCTCTCTTTTTCTCCATATACTCTTCCCTCCTTGCATCACTTCTACTTTGTAAAAACTTCTCATATGCTAACTTTTTCTCCCTTACTGCTCTCTTTACATCATCATTCCACCAATCGCTCCTCTTCCCTCCCACACCCACTTTCCTGTAACCACAAACTTCTGCTGAACACTTTAACACTACATTTTTAAACCTACCCCATACCTCTTTGACCCCATTTCCTATGCTCTCATTAGCCCATCTATCCTCCAATAGCTGTTTATATCTTACCCTAACTGCCTCCTCTTTTAGTTTATAAACTTTCACCTCTCTCTTCATTATTATTATTATAATAAAAAAGAAGCGCTAAGCCACAAGGGCTATACAGCAGCAGTATTTCAGCCTAGAGAGAAGAAGTGATTTGAAGAGAATCATCATGGGCTTGGGGTCTCTAGTTTTGAAGGTTCTCATTATCCATCCTATCATTTTTCTAGCAGATGAGTTAAATACATTATTATGGTGTTTGAAGGCGAGATCCTCTGACATTAACACTCCCAGGTCCTTCAAATTAGTTTTTCGCTATAGGCTAAAAATTAAATATTTTTTTCTGGAGGTAAAAAGGTGAGAATATTCAAACGATCCAACATCATCAGTAACTGACAATGTATTTACACCAAGAGGTATGCATATACACGGTATACAGCCCTTATAGATTAAGCACTTTCCAACGACTACTAGATATTGGTCCTTGCTGTGAGCCTAGTCATAGTTTATTATGTATTAAGTGGGTTGTACCATGGAGACAAGTTACATTTTGGGCTATGAGGTTTTTTTTTTTTTTTTGGCAACCAAACGTAACATAGTATTTTCCATCCTCATCAAGGTAAGCTACTACTACTACTGTTGCTACTATTACTTCTAATACTATTACTACTACTGCTGCTGCTATTATTACTATTACTACTACTAATTATATTTATTATTATTATAATAAAAAAAAAGCGCTAAGCCACAAGGGCTTACTACTACTACTAATAATAATGCAGAGATTCCGTAGTTGAATTTCAACTGAGGCCTGGTCATCCACTGGGCCTCTGTGGCGTTGATCCCCGAAACATCCTCCAGGTATACTCTAGGTTACAGGTGTTTCCCTCAGATTCAGTCACATTGTTTGCATTCCTATCTTCATTACCATCATAAGTTAAAAAATTTCTAACAAGTCAAGTCTTACAGGTAGAAGAACCATAAGTAATGTTTCCATGTTTGCAGACTTTAGGCAAGGATGCTCTTGCCTGGATAATGGTGAATGTTTGGTAGTGTTAGTAATTGAGAGAGAGTATTTCTTGGTATAAGTAGTTAGTGGTGGTAAGTTTATTTAGGCACAGGTACACATAAGATAATTATCACACACAGTGTAAATTTTCCACCAGGATAGCCCAAAAAAGGCAGACAAAGTGACTTATTTCTATTGTGGTCCTTGGTAGTAATTACAGTTTGTGAAATAATATCAAGTAGTTTGGTTTATGTATAACATAAGAATAGTAATGTCAAATATCAGAACACACTAGACAGTTATGATAAAAAAGTAAGTGTTCTTCCATTTTAGAGATGTCAGCACTGCTTGCTTGCTTTGGCTCCCTGGGTAATGTGGCCAAGTCATCAGCAGAACAAATACACTGCAGGACCTCACTCAGCACCAAGACTGCAGCAGCCATCATGGCCTTTCTTAGCAGAGACACTGTCACACTTTAGATTTCGAAAGAAAAAAAAAAAAGAGAAAAAGAAATAATTTTTCGTTTTATCAAATTGTGACTGTAACTCAGTTGAAGATGACTGGACAACTTGAAGAACTTGGAGTTCCATCGTCGAGCAAGCCCAGACATCTGGACAAGTTGTCCTACGCTTCCTCTGTCTGTTCACCTAGCACAAAGTACTTACAGCACCTGGATGTTAGTGCTCTGTTATGGCTCGTATCCTGGAGAGGAGGAATTAAGGGCCCCCAATGGAAACAAGTCCCATTGCTTGGTTATCAATGATTAATAATCCTCAAGGGTTAATATTCCAATGGAAGAATTTTTCTTCTTTTTGGGGATATTAACTCAAGATAACTTTAGAAAGATAAATATGGCTTATTTCTGTTGGAGTCCTTGTTCTACCCCAGGTTGCCACCCACAACAGTTGACTAACATCCAGGTACTTATTTACTACTAGGTGAACAGGGACAGCAGGAGTAAGGAGACTTGCCCATTATTCTCGCCCCGCCTGGTAGTCAAGCCCAGATCATTTTGGTTGTGAGCTGAACGTCCTACTAATGAACTATTAGTGTTAATAAAAGTACTGCGAAGAGAGCCAGCATTGACCAGTATCAAACTGCCTCTGTCTGCTGTGAGCATTAAAATTTAAATTACCCATCACACACATTACTTATGAAATAAACTATCACTACTGACACGTAAATCCACACTTAGACTATAAAAAATATAAGATTGTATATTTCACTTTCTACTAAACGAGGCTTTCTCCAAGATTAGACTGAGCTGGGTTTGTGGGGGTTGACCTACCTATTAACCTCAGAAAGTAATTGGTATTTACTGGTTCCTGGTCCCTGCTGAGGAGGACTGCAGTGAGGCTGAAGACAAACTCACCAGTTATTATTGGCTTCATGTATACTGCTGGCCCTTATTTAGTATAATTTTGTTTAACTCACCACTACTAGAAGAATATAGTGGCATTTAGCTTACCAGTACTATGGACCCCCGGTTAACGATTTTAATCCGTGCAAGAGGGCTCATCGTTATGCGAAATAATCGTTATGCGAATTAATTTTCCCCATAAGAAATAATGGAAATAAAATTAATCCGTGCAAGACGCCCAAAAGTATGAAAAAAAATTTTTTTTACCACATGAAATGTTAATTTTAATACACACAAACTGAAAAAGGCATGCACAATTACATGACACTTACTTTTATTGAAGATCTGGTGATGATTGATGGGATGGGAGGAGGGGAGAGCATTATCTTCTTACTGTTTAGAAGGGGAATCCCCTTCCATTAGGACTTGAGGTAGCAAGTCCTTTTCTGGGGTTACTTCCCTTCTTCTTTTAATGCCACTAGGACCAGCTTCAGAGTCACTGGACCTCTGTCGCACAACAAATCTGTCCATAGAGCTCTGTACCTCCCGTTTCTTCAAGACTTTCCTAAAATGGGCCATAACATTGTCATTGAAATAGTCACAAGCACGGCTTGCAACAGCTGTGTCAGGGTGATTTTCATCTATAAAGGTTTGCAGTTCAAACCACTCTGCACACATTTCCTTAATCTTTGAAGTAGGCACAATGGATTCCACAACTGGCATAGGCTTCTCAGGGTTAGCCCCAAACCCTTCAAAATCTTTCTTAATTTCCATACTAATTCTCACCCTTTTTACCACAGGGTTGGCACTAGAAGCTTTCTTGGGGCCCATGGTCACTTATTTTCCAGAAACACCACCGAAAACACTGTAATAATACGAAATATTCCGAGTGTATGCTTGGATGTTACCGCGGAGGCTGGCTGGTAAACAATGGGACGGCCGGCACATGTGAGGGCACATTGGACGCGTCTCGGACGAAAATCGGTATGCGGGTTTTTAATCGGTATGCGGGGCAAAAATTATACAGTAGTGGTGTTTAGGTCACCTCTACTGTAAACTTTCAGACCATCACTACCAACATACAGACTTCTGGTGAATGGACCAACAAGATCACAAGTGAACACAGACAAGTGACACATGCCAAGACTTTCCTTCAGATGTTTAACTCAGGAGTTCGCTTTATTAATTTTTGTTCTGTATTATGTGTCTTTGACCTCTCCAACAGTACCTTTCAAGGAGGAGCCTTAATGTTGGTGAAGGTCTCTTGATGTAAGGAGTGACAGCTGCCCTCTTTTCTTCCTATTTCAATACTGTACCTGCCACTCTCAAGATGCTTTATGACCTATACTGCATCTATATGTTACTAATAACAGTACCTACAAACAGATTACTTACCCTTCTAGAGTACTTTTCTAAAGTACATGTACCAGAACCTTACATAATTCTTATGGGATTTCAGTTATAATTTTGACATAATTCTCATATACATATGTTACAAAGTTTATTACTAAATGAAATTACTTCCATGACATTTTATGTTGTGTTTATAATGAACTAAGGTACATTCTTATTTTACATATAGTATATGACTGACGATTTATTACGTATCCTCGTCTGCAAATATAGACAGTAGTAAAAGTTTTTTCTGCATCTATTTCTAGTGATAACTTGAGATTGCTTCTTCATTTACTTCAAACTTTAAGAGTTTATTTTGTGTCATATTATTTAATTATGTCACATTATATTGTTACAGTGGTCTATGTGGCAGTTTACAAAGTAGAGCAAAAAATTGTTCACCAACACACCATCACACATGATGGGTTTTCCTGTCACACTTCATCATACAAGATGACTTTGGCTTACTATTATTATAATAAAAGAGAAGCACTAAACCCACTAGGGTCATACAGCACTGCAGGGCAGGGAGTAAAGCAGGATCAAAGGATAATCAAGGGTGGAGAGGACAATAAAGATAACATTAGGAAGCACTGTGAGGAGTGCTAAAGGAAGCAAGATACGTATACAACAGTTAGGTATCTCTTTATTCCGAAACGTTTCGCTTACACAGTAGGCTTCTTCAGTCGAGTACAGAAAAGTTGGCAGGAGCAGTAGAGATGTGGTGATGATGTAATCAGTCCATCACCATTGATGATGTAGTTTTGAGGTGGTCAGTCCCTCAGTTTTGTTCCATAGTCTCAAACAATGTGAAGTTTAAGCGACAGTATGGAGACTTACATAGTCAAAAGGTGAGGTGTAGTCCAGTAGTAGAAGAAAGACTATATACATTGAGGTCACGTCCTTCTTAAATCCAACATTTTCAATTGAAAAAGTTGTCCAAGGTGTTTTCTCTTCTGTACTAAGATACCATTGTGTTGCAGTGTCTGACAGAGTGAATATCAAAATGGTATACAATACTGACAGGTTGGTAAGACACGTGCAACAGTTAGGCATCTTTACAGCTTCTCCTCACTTAACGATAGAGTTCTGTTCCTAAGACCACGTTGGTAAATGAATTCGTCACTAAATGAGGAGCATACTATAATGGTATTGGGTTTGTGTCAACCATCTTTGATATTGTTTTAATGTCACCTCTGGACCATTTATAACACTTCTGGTATATTTTTAAATGTCTATACAGTAGTGTACTGTATACAGTGGACCCTCAACCAACGGTATTAATCCGTTCCAGAGAGCTAGCCGTTAGTCGAATTAATTTTCCCCATAAGAAATAATGGAAATAGAATTAATCTGTTCCAGACACCCAAAAGTATTAAAATAATTTTTTTACATGAAATATACATTTCCCTACACAAAAACGAATGGGACATGCAAAATAAACAATAATTAAATTCCACTTACCTTTATTGTGGAGTTGTTGATGGGTGATGAGACGGTAGGAGGGAAGATGATGCAGGTTTTTATTATCTGCAAAGGGAATCCTCTTCCATAAAGCCTTGAGGTACTAAGTCCTTTGGTGGAGTTACCTCCCTTCTTGTTTTTTTAATGCCACTAGGACCAGCTTGAGAGTCACTGGACCCCTGTTGTACCAAAAATCTGTCCAGAGAACTCTGTTTCTCATGTGCCCTTAGGATTTCCCTAAAATGGGACACAAGTGTTATTGTACATGTTGCCAATATGGCTTGCAACTTTTATGACAGGATAAAATTCATCTAAAAATGCTTGCACCTTTGTAAGCATTGAACACATTTCCCTAATCCTTGACGAAGCCATCTTCCTCCGTCTCTCTTCCTCCTGCCCTGAAGAACATTCCTGAGATGTGATCTGTTGCTGTTGCAACTGAAGCTCTTGCAGGTCTGCAGTGGTTAGTTCTTCCTCATCGTTCTGCACCAACTCTTCCACATCCTCGCCACAAACCTCCAACCCCGAGGACTTCCCCAATGGCACAATAGCTTCCACTGCTGGCATAGGCTCCTGAGGGTTAGCCCCAAACCCTTCAAAATCTCTCTCTTATACACATTGTGGCCACAGTTTCCTCCAAGCAGAGTTCAAAGTCCCGGTAGTCACTCCCTCCCAAGCCTTACCTATAAGGTTTATGCAACTGAGGATGTTGAAGTCATCTTTCCAAAACTCTCTTAGGGTCAATTGAGTGTCTGAGGTCACTTCAAAGCACTTTTGCAACATTGCTTTTGTGTAGTTTTTTTGAAGTTTGAAATGACCTGCTGGTCCATGGGCTGGATGAGAGGGGTTGTATTAGGAGGCAAAAATTTAACTTTAACAAAACCAAACTACCCTGCAATTTCCTCTTGCAAGTTGTGAGGATGAGCAGGAGCATTGTCCATTACCAGGAGGCACTTGAGTGACAATTTCTTTTCCTGGAGGTATTTTGTCACAGTGGAGCCAAACACACCATAAAACCAGCCCAAGAAAAATTCCCTAGCGACCCATGCCTTACTGTTTGATCTCCACAGCACACACAAATTACCCTTGACGATATTATTTTCCTTGAACACACTGGGAGTTTCAGAGTGATACACCAATAAAGGCTTCACTTTGCAATCACCACTAGCATTACTACACAACATTAATGTTAGCCTGTCTTTCATAGGCTTATGTCCTGGGAGTGCCTTTTCCTCCTGAGTAATGTAGGTCCTGTTTGGCATTTTCTTTCAAAACAGGCCTGTTTCGTCACAATTCAACACTTGTTCAGGTTTTAAGTTTTCAGTCTCTATGTATTCCTTAAAGTCCTTCATATTTTTCAGCCGCTTTTTTGTCTGAACAGCAGCCTCACCATGCCTTACCACACTGTGTATGCCACTATGATTCTTAAATCTCTCAAACCAGCCTTTGCTGGCCTTAAATTCATCAATATCATCACTATTTTGAGGCATTTTCTTAATGAGATCGTCATGCAACTGCCTTGCCTTTTCACAAATTATAGACTGAGAAACACTATCTCCTGATAATTGTTTTTCGTTTATTCATACCAATAACAGTCTCTACCTCTTCAATTATTTGTGGTCTCCGTTTTGAAAACATACTTGCACCTTTCGCAACAACAGCTTCCTTGATTGCCTTTCTGTTCACCAAGATAGTACTGTGGACCCCTGAGTTTCGTGATTAATCCATTCCAGAGAGTCTGCCGAATGACGAAATTGCCAAATGGCGAGACCATTTTCCCCATAAGAAATAATGGAAATAAAATTATTCTGTTCCAGACACCCAGAAATATTTAAATAAAATATTTTTTTCAAATTAAATAAAGATTTATATACTAAAAACAATGAGAAATCAAGTACATACATATATAAAATAATAACATTACACTTACCTTTACTGAAGACTTCTGGGTGGATGGAAGACAGGAGGAGGGGATAGGAGGAAGGTGTACACTATTGTTTGGAAGGAGAATCTCCTATTAGGACTTCAGGTACCAAGTCCTTATCTGGGGTTACTTCCCTTCTTTGTTTTTTAAAGACACTGGGAACAACTTGAGAGTCACTGGACCCCTGTCGCACAAAATATCTGTCCAGAGAGTTCTGTTTCTGGTGTTTCTTTAAGATTTGTCTGAAGTGGGACACAACACTGTCATTGCACATGTTGCCAATACGGCCTGCAACAGCTGTGTTAGGGTGAAGTTCATCCATAAATGTTTGCACTTCAGTCCACTTTGCACAAATGTCCTTAATCTTTGAAGAAGGCACCTTCCTCCATCTCTCTTCCTCCTCCTCTGCAGCAATTTCCTGAGCTGTGATCTCTTGCTGTTGCAGATGAAGCTCTTGCAGCTCTTCAGTGGTTAGCTCTTCCCTGCGGTCCTCCACCAACTCTTCCACATCCTCGCCACTCACCTCCAACCCCAGGGACTTCCCCAATGCCACAATAGATTCCACAACTGGCATAGGCTCCTTAGGGTCAGCCCCAAACCCTTCAAAATCCCTCTCTTGTACACATTCTGGCCACAATTTTCTCCAAGCAAAATTCAAAGTTCTGCAAGTCACTCCTTCCCAAGCCTTACCTATAAGGTTTATGCAAGTGAAGATATTGAAGTGATCTTTCCAGAACTCTCTTTGGGTCAATTCAGTGTCTGAGGTCACTTCAAAGCACTTTTGAAACACTGCTTTGGTGTACAGTTTCTTGAAGTTTGAAATGACCTGCTGGTCCATGGGCTGGATGAGAGGAGTTGTATTAGGGGGCAAGAACTTCACCGTGATGAAACTAAACTCCTCCACTATTTGTTAGGTAAGACACATATGCAACAGTTAGGTATCTTTATTTCGAAACTTTTCGCCTACACAGTAGGCTTCTTCAGTCGAGCACAGAAAAGTTGATAGAAGCAGAAGAGACTTGAAGACGATGTAATCAGTCCATCACCCTTGAAGTTTTGAGGTGGTCAGTCCCTCAGTCTCGAGAAGAGTATTGTTCCATAGTCTGAAACAATATGGAGTAGAAGTGACAGGATGGAGCCTTATATACTGCCAGGAGGTGAGATGTAGGCCACTAGTAGAGGCAAGAATGTAGTCATTGGGAGGTCAGGTCCCTCTCAAATCCAGCCATTCTCACTAGTAGAAGTTGTCCAAGTTGATTTCAGGTCTGTACCAAGATACCCTTGTGTTGCAGTGCTCTTCCAAGTTTGGAGGATGAGCAGGAGCATTGTCCATTACCAGGAGGCACTTTTTATTTTTCCAATTTGTGCACACATACAGAGGTACAAAAAAAATACAGATAAGAGCAGTATGCCAAAGCCACTTATACTATGCATAGCATTACGGGCTGGCTTAAAATTAACTTAAGATTAACTAAGCAATGATTATTATTATTATTATAATCAAAAAGAAGCGCTAAGCCACAAGGACTATACAGCGCTGCTACTAAGCAATGATCCCCTCAAGGAAGGTTCCTTGATGTTGGTGAGGGGCTCTTGATTTAGGGAATTGGATCTGTGCTCCAGTTCCCCGAATTAAGCCTGAATGCCTTCCACATCCCCCCCCAGGCGCTGTATAATCCTCCGGGTTTAGCGGTTCCCCCTTGATTATAATAATAATAATAATAATACTAAGCAATGATGAAATCAGTGATAAAACATTAATGTAAACAGATAACTATAAAGCACAAGTGAGTATTACAAAGACAGGTCATATGGTTGCATTCAGTTAGGTAGTGATTCTGTTAGGTAGTGTATTTAAAAAATAATAAAGTTAGATTGGGTTTTAGGTTTAACATTTATGTGATATAATTGTGAGAAACATTTAAGATATACAATTTATAATGTTCAGTTATTCAGTATTTATTTGGTTTTGGGTGAGTAAGTAATCTTTGAGAAGAGACTTGAATTTATAAACAGGTTGTGTTTCTTTTATATTTACAGGTAATGAATTCCAGATTTTAGGGCCTTTTATGTGCATTGAGTTTTTGCATAGTGTGAGATGGACACGAGGAACATCAAAGAGTGATCTGTGCCTTGTGTTATGGTCATGTGTTCTGTTGAGGTTGGCAAGGAGATGTTTGAGGGGAGGGTTAATATCAGAGTTAAGTGTTCTGTGTATGTAATAGGTGCAGTAATAAGTATGGATGTTTTGTATGGTGAGTAGGTTTAGTGTATTGAATATTGGTGGAGTGTGCTGCCTGTAGTGAGAATTTGTTATCATTCTAACTGCAGCCTTTTGTTGGGTAATTAGTGGTCTGAGATGGTTAATTGTTGTTGAGCCCCATGCACAAATTCCATAGGTGAGATAGGGGTAAATAAGAGAGTGATATAGGGCCAGGAGGGCTGACTGTGGAACATAGTACCGTATCTTCGATAGTATGCCTACAGTCTTGGAAATTTTCTTAGAAATTTGATGTATATGTGTATGAAATTTGAGTCTATTATCAAGGTGGATTCCTAAGAATTTTCCCTCTGTTAGTTTTGTGATAGGTGATCCATTTATCATTATGTTAAGAGGGACATCTGTAGCTCTGTTACCAAACTGAATGAAGTAGGTTTTGTCAATGTTTAGTGTAAGTTTGTTAGTCCTCATCCAGGTAGATATTTTCTGTAATTCGGTATTTACAGTATTGGCTAGCGTGACTGGGCTCGGGTGAGAGAAGACGTATGTAGTGTCATCTGCAAATAGTGTGGGTTTGAGTAATTGCGAAGCATTTGGAAGGTCATTTATGTATAGGAGAAAGAGAAGAGGGCCAAGGACACTTCCCTGTGGGACACCAACTGTAATTGGTTGTGCAGAAGAGTTTGCCCCATTTGCGTACACATATTGGCTTCTGTTGCTGAGGTAAGACTTGAGGTAGTTGAGGGAGTGCCCTCTTATACCATAGTGTGACAATTTTACGTGGAGCAAGTCATGGTCAACTGTATCAAAAGCTTTACGTAAGTCAATGAAGATCCCCAGTGGGACTTCTTTTTTCTCTATTGCAGTGTATATATGTTCTAGCATGTGTATAATAGCATCATTAGTATGGAAGAGGGTAAGGTACCTAGGGATTGGCAGAGAGCATGCATAGTTCCTTTGTATAAAGGCAAAGGGGATAAAAGAGAGTGCAAAAATTATAGGGGGATAAGTCTGTTGAGTGTACCTGGTAAAGTGTATGGTAGAGTTATAATTGAAAGAATTAAGAGTAAGACGGAGAATAGGATAGCAGATGAACAAGGAGGCTTTAGGAAAGGTAGGGGGTGTGTGGACCAGGTGTTTACAGTGAAACATATAAGTGAACAGTATTTAGATAAGGCTAAAGAGGTCTTTGTGGCATTTATGGATTTGGAAAAGGCATATGACAGGGTGGATAGGGGGGCAATGTGGCAGATGTTGCAAGTGTATGGTGTAGGAGGTAGGTTACTGAAAGCAGTGAAGAGTTTTTACGAGGATAGCGAGGGAAATTTTTTCCCAGTAAAAGTAGGCCTTAGACAAGGATGTGTGATGTCACCGTGGTTGTTTAATATATTTATAGATGGGGTTGTAAGAGAAGTAAATGCGAGGGTCTTGGCAAGAGGCGTGGAGTTAAAAGATAAAGAATCACACACAAAGTGGGAGTTGTCACAGCTGCTCTTTGCTGATGACACTGTGCTCTTGGGAGATTCTGAAGAGAAGTTGCAGAGATTGGTGGATGAATTTGGTAGGGTGTGCAAAAGAAGAAAATTAAAGGTGAATACAGGAAAGAGTAAGGTTATGAGGATAACAAAAAGATTAGGTGATGAAAGATTGGATATCAGATTGGAGGGAGAGAGTATGGAGGAGGTGAACGTATTCAGATATTTGGGAGTGGACGTGTCAGCGGATGGGTCTATGAAAGATGAGGTGAATCATAGAATTGATGAGGGGAAAAGGGTGAGTGGTGCACTTAGGAGTCTGTGGAGACAAAGAACTTTGTCCTTGGAGGCAAAGAGGGGAATGTATGAGAGTATAGTTTTACCAACGCTCTTATATGGGTGTGAAGCGTGGGTGATGAATGTTGCAGCGAGGAGAAGGCTGGAGGCAGTGGAGATGTCATGTCTGAGGGCAATGTGTGGTGTGAATATAATGCAGAGAATTCGTAGTTTGGAAGTTAGGAGGAGGTGCGGGATTACCAAAACTGTTGTCCAGAGGGCTGAGGAAGGGTTGTTGAGGTGGTTCGGACATGTAGAGAGAATGGAGCGAAACAGAATGACTTCAAGAGTGTATCAGTCTGTAGTGGAAGGAAGGCGGGGTAGGGGTCGGCCTAGGAAGGGTTGGAGGGAGGGGGTAAAGGAGGTTTTGTGTGCGAGGGGCTTGGACTTCCAGCAGGCATGCGTGAGCGTGTTTGATAGGAGTGAATGGAGACAAATGGTTTTTAATACTTGACGTGCTGTTGGAGTGTGAGCAAAGTAACATTTATGAAGGGATTCAGGGAAACCGGCAGGCCGGACTTGAGTCCTGGAGATGGGAAGTACAGTGCCTGCACTCTGAAGGAGGGGTGTTAATGTTGCAGTTTAAAAACTGTAGTGTAAAGCACCCTTCTGGCAAGACAGTGATGGAGTGAATGATGGTGAAAGTTTTTCTTTTTCGGGCCACCCTGCCTTGGTGGGAATCGGCCGGTGTGATAATAAAAAAAAAAAATAGTATTTTTATTAGGCCTGAATCCAAATTGGCAGGGGTTGAGTATGTTTTGGGAGATAAGGTAGGAGTAGATTCGTTTATGAATTAATTTTTCGAAGATTTTTGAGAGAGGGTGTAAGTTGGATATTGGCCTATAGTTATTCAACTCTGTTTGGTCTCCTCCTTTGTGGATCGGGGTGACCCTTGCTATTTTGAGTACTGTAGGGAAGGTGGAGGATTCAATGGATTTGTTAAAGAGTGTTGCAATGATTGGTGATAGCACTTGTGACACTTTTTTGTATATAAGGGGTGGTAAGGTATTTAAATCTCCTGCTTTGTTTTTTAGTGCGTTGATAATAAGGGAGACTTCGTATGGGTTAGTCGGAGCTAGGAACAGTGTGTTCGGGTAGTTGCCGGTGAGGTAGTCATTTGGTGGGGTATCTGAGCTTGGGATTTTATTGGCAAGGTTTTGTCCTATAGTGGAGAAGAAATCATTGAGTCTGTTTGCTGTTTCTGTTGGTGGGAGTTGGGGTTCATCTGTTTTTGCTAATTTTATTTCGCTATTTCGTGATATCTTTTTTGTTCCCAGAATTTCTGATAGGGTTTTCCAGGTCTTTTTTATATCACCTCGTAAGTTGGATAATCTGTTCTCATAATACAATTTTTTTGCCCTTCTTATCAGGCTGGTTAGGATTGACGAGTAACGTTTTGTTTGGTCTCTGGTTATGTGACCCATTCTGTACTGTTTTTCTTATTGGTGTTTTGTATTTATGGATTTGAGAATGCTGGGTGTTAGCCAGGGACTGTTCAGTCTCTTTGCTGTCATCTGTTTAGTTTTTTTAGGGCAGTGCTTGTTATAGAGGTATTGGTTTTTTTTTAGAAAATTATTAATACATTCGTCAATATCTGTATAGGTTTCTAGCTCAGTGTGCCAATCAATGTTTGCTATTGCTATTGTGAAGTTATTAATGGCTGCCTCATTGTGAAGTCTGAAGGTGACTTTAGTAGTGTCTTGGGGTAGTTTACCAAGAGTTGTTATGAGGAAAGTAGGGTAGTGGTCTGTGGTATTATCTGTAATTATGCCTGATTTTAAAGGGGATATGGTGTTGGTCCAGATGTGGTCAAGTAGGGAAACACTAGTCTCTGTAACTCTTGTAGGTTTTGTTACTGTTGGTAGTAACATACAGTTACTCATTGTGTTTGTGAATTCAGTAACGTGTGGGTCCTGGTCTTGCAGGAGATTTATATTGAAGTCACCTGAGAGTAGTAAGTGATCTTTGTTCATGCGTGCATCAGTTATCATACTTCCTAGATTTTGACTAAATTGGCTAATGTTTGACTGTGGAACTCTGTAGATGTTTATCAATGTGAGAGGTTTGATTTGAATTTAGCTATTATATATTCCCCATGTTCATCCCTTGTGCAAGTATTAGTGATACATTCTAGTTGGTCTGAGTAGTATATGGCTGTGCCACCCCCTTGTTGATCTGGCCTACAGTTGTGTATGGCTGTGTAACCAGGAATGGCATAGACATCTGTACTATCAGGCTTTAGCCAGGTTTCAGTTAGTGTAATGATGGACATATTGGCATGTAAGGAATTTAGTAATGCTATGAGGTCATCGTAATGCTTGCTTAAAGATCTGATATTGTAGTTAAATATAGTTATGTTGTTGTTGGCACTGAGAAGTGCCTTTGATTGTTCTGCAGTGTAGTAATTACAGTTACTGTTTGATTCATTTAAGTCATTAAATAAGAGGTTGGTATCAGGATCAATGCTTGTAATCATAAGATTTGTAGTGAATCTATAGTTTGAATTAAGTATAAAACAAAGTAAATAGTCTTAAGCTAAAAAATAGCACCTGGATTATTTAACAAATGTAAAATAATGAGCTAAGGGACTAATACAAATAAAGTGATGATCAAATAGTGGAGCTTGGGAATATGATAGTAGGTAGTACTATAAAGGTAATTTTTTAAAGTTAGAATTATAGTATAAAATTATAATATAAAAGGGACTAATATAGGTTGTGGTGACCAATAAAGTGGTAATCAAAAAAATGAGCTTTGGAATATAATGGCAAAATTGTGAACTTATTCTACTTTAGCACCTAAGAATAGCACCTTGATTATTTTAACAATTGTGAATATATAAACTAGGATAGTTATATAAAGCTAAAATAAAGGAGAAAACATATAAGGGACTAAAATTAAGTAATGGTAAGCAAAGTTAAATGGGCAGATGGTAGGAATTATAATATAAACTTATAATATAAAAATACAATTTGAAATGGTACTTGCAATTGCACTAGAGTCTGGTATAGGTTGTTGACAAGATCAAGATTATACCTAGATTTAAATTGACAAAATAAAATTCACAATTAAAGTACCAAAAGAATAATAGTAAAAAAATAACAATGGTAATGTCTTGATTATAATATGATAGTAAGAGGGTAGACAGGTACACAGGTACAAGGGATAATATAAAGGTTGGGGTTGAATATAAAAACTTGAAAATTTGGCTACAAAATGTTATGAGAAGTATAAAATAATGTTTAATGTACAAAATTAAAATTGACTGGTAGTAAATATGGTGTTTAATAAAATTTTAGTAAGTAATAATGATTACAAAAAAGTGAAAAAGTAATGTTTATTTCATTCAATATTGCACTGGTAGTTATACTTGAGGTTATATGGCAGTACAAGGTAATTAAGAGTAATCTAGGATAGTAAATGTGGTATTAAAACAGGTAAAGGTAATTAAACAAGTAATGGTTATTAAATGTCAAAATTGTTAAGAGTAAATTGAAATTTAAGTAAAAATGATATTTATTAATTTTAGTAAGTAATATCAATTGATAGTATTTAAAAAAAAATATGAGGTAGTAATATGGACAGAGAAAGTATCAATTCAGCTAATGTTTAAGCGAACAATAGTAAATAACAAAATCACATAAGGTGACCTATGCTTACTAGTAAAATCACAAAATGAGGTAGTTGATTATTTAATTACTAAGAGATTGTACAATGAAATTTGAACAATAATAGAGCAAAACGTACACTACACTACGTAGGCTTTTTAGTTGGACATTGTTTAGTTATTCTCTGTAAGATTAGTATCCCTGAGAAATCGTGATAGATCATTCTCGTTCGTGATTGTGTACAGTTGACCTACATTTGTTTTCCTAACTAGAATTTTCCCATCCCGTGTGAAGCATTGGTGTATTGTGTCATTATTCTCTCGCTTAAGTTTTCTGACTCTATACAGGAGGTTTTGACGTTTTTTGGTAAGACACTCGTTTATATATACCTCTTTCTTTACTTTAATAGATGCAATAATTAAGTCTTTTTTTCTGTCATGTGAGTGGAATCTAAGCATAACACTTTTTCTACCATGGGATCCTAGTAACCTGGCTTCTTTTATTTCTGACTCTGGTACAATAACACTTGTTTGGTCCTTTATGATCTGCAGAGTAATTTCTTTACTGTTTGTTTGGTTCATATCACTGGGAAAAAGTGGACTGTTAACTATTACTGCGTCCGATAGTTTATCTTGTTCAGTTTTATCTTCTTGGAGAGCAAAGTAGTCACTGAACTGGTTATCTAAGTTGCTCTTCCATTCTTTTACTGCTTCTTCAACCTTTGTATTAAGAGATATTATTTGTTGGGTATGGCTATCTATGACTGTCTGGATGGTCTTGTCACAGTTAGTCGTTCCTGGTGTTGAAAACTTTTGTTCAAGACTGAGGATTTTGTTTTCGAGTTGTGTCATCCTGGTGTCTTGTTTTGCTAGCGTCTCTCGAAGATTCATATTTTCAATAACTAAGTTGGAGATGCATGACTTTAGGGTATCTGGATCGTTGGTCATACCTAAGAGACTACTTGGTAGGTTGAATCCGGGGAAGAGAGGGGAGGATGGGCTGGCGGCAGCCATGTTTGTTGTTATTGTTGTGGTGTCGCCTTGAGTGGTGGTGAGTGGGGTGGTTGCTGGGCCGGCGTCCTCCTGACTACACTTGTTGAATAGTTGATTTTTCGGTGTTTTCTTGCTGGCCTTGGTGCTGTTTCCTCTTAGATTGCGCCTCATAATACTACAGGAATTGTTGTAGTTAAGAAGAAGTTGTAGTATACAAAGCTTAGGGTTACGTTGTTCGGCTGGCAGCGGGGTGTTGCTTACGGTTAGTTTGCAGTCTTCCTTTGATCTCTATTTTTTCGATTTGTAGGTTTCACTGTTGGTAATCTTTGGTCATTCTGGGTGCTACGTTGGGTAGTGCAGTTTTGCTTGTAACTAGGTCATCATAGGAGCATTGGTAGCTCTGGTAGTTGGAGAAAAGTACGGAGCTTGGAAGTCGCTGCTGCCGCTGCCGCTGCCTGGTGGTAATTTATTTTCCAGGAGGTATTTCTTCACGCTGGGGCCGAACACTTCATTAAACCAGTCTAGGAAAATAACCCTTGTGACCCATTCCTTGTTAGCCTTCCACATCACACACAAATTACTCTTGGCAACACTGTTTTTCTTGAACACACTGGGATTTTCAGAGTGATACACCAGTAAAGGCTTCGCTTTGCAATCCCCACTAGCATTACTACAAAACTTGAGAGTAAGCCTATCCTTCATAGGCTTGTGTCCTGGGAGTGCTATTTCCTCCTGCATGATGTAGGTCCTCTTTGGCATTTTCTTCCAAAAGAGGCCTGTTTCATCACAATTAAACACTTGTTGGGGTTTGAATTCTCCAGTGTCTACACACTCCTTAAACTCCTGTACAAACTTCTCAGCTGCTTTTTTGTCAGAACTGGCAGCCTCACCATGCCTTATGACACTGTGAATGCCACTATGCTTCTTACATCTCTCAAACCAACCTTTGCTGGCCTTAAAATCACAAGCATCACCACTCGTAGGCATTTTCTTTACGAGATCGTCATGCGACTGCCTTGCCTTTTCACATACTATTATTGACTGCATAATACTATCTCCTGCTAACTGTTTTTGGGTAATCCACACCAACAACAACCTTTCCACTTCTTTGAGGATTTGCGATCTCTCTTTTGTCAGCATATCTACCCCTTTTGCAACAACAGCACACTTTATTTCCTTTCCCTTTGCCACGATGGAAGTGATGGTTGAATGGGGTTTGCCATACATCCTGGCAAGTTCTGTAACACGCACTCCGCTTTCATATTTTTCAATGATTTCCTTCTTGAATTCGATCGTGTTGTTGTGATAGAAACACAGGCCTTATCTCTAGGCTTTATTGAACATAGAATCTCCATAGTACTTCTGCAACAAAATATAATGACTAGTACATCTAATAACGCCTTCTACAGGGATTGTGATGTCTTGCATATGTCAAGAGAAAAGTTATAACTACAGGCCACACATTTAAACTCGCCATGTAATCTGCATCACTAATATATGGATATAAGAGAAGAGAATCACACACCATGTGTTGGCGCCCATGACACACACCAAACTGTTGTTGTTGTTAAGGGCCCTGAGAGGTGGTGCAGTATTATCCTGCTGCTGCTCCCCACAGGAGCAGTATCACTTCAATCTCCCCCTTCTAAAATATCAGAGACAGTAATCTCCCAAACTGTTAGGTGGGCGACGTACACGTCCCGACCTTCGTAGCCCTTGAGCCTCTTCACCAGGTTGGAAATATTTTCCACCCCTCAAGGAAGGTTCCTTGATGTTGGTGAGGGGCTCTTGATTTAGGGAATTGGATCTGTTCTTCAGTTCCCCGAATTAAGCCTGAATGCCTTCCACATCCCCCTCCCCCAGGCGCTGTATAATCCTCCGGGTTTAGCGCTTCCCCCTTGATTATAATAATAATAATCAATATTTTCCAGCGGGGTTTGACTAACTGCTGGAGCAGAATCCTCTATTTCCGTAGGGGTAATCTCAAGGGGCTTTCCAGGAGAAAACAATGCATCTTTCACATCTATTGGTGTATCTTGAGATTCCACACTAATGGGGATTTCAACTGGGGCTAAATGTCTTGTAGATACTGTAGCCTCTTCACCATTTTGGTAGCGAATGTGGGCATAATGTGGATTAGCTTGCAGGAGCTCTACCTCTTCCACTAAAGGATCCATCTTGTTCATCCTACGGTGACTCTTCAGGAGAACGGGTCCAGGATGACATAACCAAGTGGGCACGGACGCTCCCGTAGAGGAACGACGTGAATAGTTGAGGAGTTGCATGAGGGGTTGCATTAGTAGCTGTGCACAGCAATGATCTAATAGAGTGAAGAGCATCAGGTAGGACAGTTTGCCAGTGTTGAACAGGTAGATTGCGCGATTTCAATGTCATTGTAACTGCCTTCCATATAGTACCATTGAACCGCTCCACTTGACCATTGCCTTGAGGGTTGTAGCTTGTTGTTCTGCTGCAGGCAATACCTTTGCTAGCCAAAAACTCCTGAAGTTCGTTACTCATGAACGAGGATCCCCTGTCTGAATGGATATAAGCTGGCATACCAAAAATAGAGAACAACTGTGAAAGACAACTAATAACAGTTGAAGCAGTCATGTTTGCACAGGGGAACACAAATGGAAACCTTGAATATTCATCTACTATGTTAAGGAAATACCTATTCCGATTTGTGCTTGGTAGAGGTCCTTTGAAATCTATATTCAGTCTCTCGAAAGGCTGTGTGGATTTTATGAGATAAGTCTTCTCTGGCTGATGAAAGTTTGGCTTGCACTCTGCACATACTCTGCATGCTCTGATCACTTGTCGCACATCTTCCACTGAGTAGGGCATGTTCTTTGATTTGACAAAATGGTACAGGCACGTAACTCCTGGGTGACACAAAGCCTTGTGGAGCGCTGAGAGTGATTGCAAATCATGACATGCTGCTCCACAGTGGGACCTAGAGAATGCATCAGGTGAGATGTTCTCTTGACCCGGTCGGTACAGAATATCAAAGTCATAACACGATAGTTCCATCCTCCAGCGTAATATCTTGTCATTCTTTATCCTACTTTTGTGCTTCTTGTCGAACATATACATCACGGACCATTGGTCAGTCCTTATGGTGAAATGTCTACCAGTTAAATAATGCCTCCAGTGGCGAACTGTACCTATGATGGCCTGGGCTTCCTTTTCTACAGCAGCGTAACATTTCTCTGATCCATGAAAAGTTCTCGAAAAGAAGGCTACTGGTCGTCCTGCCTGAGATAAGACTGCAGCAATGGCAATGTCAGATGCATCCGTTTCCACTTCGAATAGTAGGGACTCATCAATGGCTTGAACTACTGAGTTTTCAATGTCCTGTTTGAGAGTATGGAAAGTGGCTTCTGCTTCCTTTGTCACAGGAAATGTGGTAGCACTCAATGGGCGGACTTTACTTGAATACATGTAGTTGTAGATCCATTGTGAGTAATAAGCAGAGACCAAGAGTTCTCCGGAGTGACTTTTTATCTTGAGGCATTGGAAGTTCCCGTAGAGGTCGTAGTCGTTCAGGGTCTGGGAATATTGAACTTCCTTCCACTACATAACCAAGGATGCTAAGCCTTTTAGTTGAAAAAGTGTACTTTTCCTCATTGTAACTGATATTTTTCTTCTTGGCGGCTTCCAAAAACTTATCAAGGTTTGCATCATGTTCCTCCTGGGTCTTGCCACAAATGGTAACATTATCTAAATATGCATAAGTTCCCATGAGTTGCTCTTCCTGAATGAGTGAATCCATAATTCGTTGGAAGCAGGCTACCCAATTGGTGACTCCAAAAAGGACTCTGGTAAACTGATACAGGCCATCACTAGCCTGAAACGCTGTGTATGGTTTATCTTCATTCCTTATAGGGACTTGATGATAGGCACTCTGTAGATCAATTGTGCTAAACACATAGTACTGAGCAATTTTGTTCACTGTATCATCAATTCGAGGTAGAGGGTACCCATCAAGAAGTGTAAATTTGTTGATTGTCTCAGAGTAATCGATAGCCAGTCTCTGTTTCCTATAATCATCTTTAACAACAACAACCAGTGCACGCCAAGGGGAATTATTCGGTTTTATAATACCCTCCTTCAGCAGCCTCTGAGTTTCTTTCTCAATGAACATCCGATCCTCATAAGAATAGCGGCGTGACTTAGCTGATATAGGATGGCAATCCGCGGTAAGATTTGCAAACAGCTTTGGTGGGTCTACCCTTAAAGTGCTAAGTCCACAGACAACAAGAGGAGGCAGTTCACCTCCATATGTTAAGGTTACACTATCATGCAGCTTCTGAAAGTCCTGACCAAGGATAACATCAGAGCACAGTTGTGGCAGAATAGCTAAATGTACATCTTGATAATCCTTTCCATTAACTCTGAGATTTACCTTACGAAACCCTAAGGTCTGAATAGAGAGAGATGTTGATGCCATGGAAACGGTACCTGATGGGTGATGTACAGTCAAAGAGTGGTGTTTAACTAAGTCAAGGTTGATGAAACTCTCTGAGCTGCCACCAGTCAACTGTAGTGATAATATAGCATTTATTGTGGTGGAGACGGAAAAAAAAAATATAAAAGCTAGATACAGCGATTGATAAACAAGATATGAGGTAAACCGTTCGTCATTGTAGGAGTTGCCAGCAGTCACTGGTTTCTTCAACACGCAAGTTATACTTTTGTATCAATCAAATCACATATTACTCGGGTAGATAATTTCCAGTAGATCCTTCATGTGCTAGCTCAAATCACCGACCAGTATGTTTTAAATAAGTGACCCACTGATCAGATCAGATTGACTGGTCCGAACCCTTGACTGGTTTCAAACGGTTTCGTTGGACAATAAAGCAGACTGTAAACGGATGGGGTTGTAGGCACCCTTATAAACACAAACATTTATTTATTTATTTATTTATTTATTTATTTATTTAAAAATTTGAGCACACATACAGAGGTACAACAAATACAGGTAAGAGCAGTATGCCAAAGCCACTTATACTATGCATAGCATTACGGGCTGGCTTAAAATTAACTTAAGATTAACTAAGCAATGATGGAATCAGTGATAAAACATTAATGTAAACAGGTTACTATAAAGCACAAGTGAGTATTACAAAGACAGGTCATATGGTTGTATGCATTGTTGTACATTCAGTAGAATGGAGTATTCTGTTAGGTAGTGTATTTAAAAAATAATAAAGTTAGATTGGGTTTTAGGTTTAACATTTATGTGATATAATTGTGAGAAACATTTAAGATATACAATTTATAAGGTTCAGTTATTCAGTATTTATTTGGTTTTGGGTGAGTAAGTGATCTTTGAGAAGAGACTTGAATTTATAAACAGGTAGTGTTTCTTTTATATTTACAGGTAATGAATTCCAGATTTTAGGGCCTTTTTATGTGCATTGAGTTTTTACATAGTGTGAGATGGACACGAGGAACATCAAAGAGTGATCTGTGCCTTGTGTTATGGTCATGTGTTCTGTTGAGGTTGGCAAGGAGATGTTTGAGGGGAGGGTTAATATCAGAGTTAAGTGTTCTATGTATGTAATAGGTGCAGTAGTAAGTATGGATGTTTTGTATGGTGAGGAGGTTTAGTGTATTGAATATTGGTGGAGTGTGCTGCCTATAGTGAGAATTTGTTATCATTCTAACTGCAGCCTTTTGTTGGGTAATTAGTGGTCTGAGATGGTTACTTGTTGTTGAGCCCCATGCACAAATTCCATAGGTGAGATAGGGGTAAATAAGAGAGTGATATAGGGCCAGGAGGGCTGACTGTGGAGCATAGTACCGTATCTTCGATAGTATGCCTACAGTCTTGGAAATTTTCTTAGAAATTTGTTGTATATGTGTATGAAATTTGAGTCTATTATCAAGGTGGATTCCTAAGAATTTTCCCTCTGTTAGCTTTGTGATAGGTGATCCGTTTATCATTATGTTAAGAGGGACATCTGTAGCTCTGTTACCAAACTGAATGAAGTAGGTTTTGTCAATGTTTAGTGTAAGTTTGTTAGTTCTCATCCAGGTAGATATTTTCTGTAATTCGGTATTTACAGTATTGGCTAGCGTGACTGGGCTCGGGTGGGAGAAGACGTATGTAGTGTCATCTGCAAATAGTGTGGGTTTGAGTAATTGCGAAGCATTTGGTAGGTCATTTATGTATAGGAGAAAGAGAAGAGGGCCAAGGACACTTCCCTGTGGGACACCAACTGTAATTGGTTGTGCAGAGGAGTTTGCCCCATTTGCATACACATATTGGCTTCTGTTGCTGAGGTATGACTTGAGGTAGTTGAGGGAGTGCCCTCTTATACCATAGTGTGACAATTTTACGTGGAGCAAGTCATGGTCAACTGTATCAAAAGCTTTACGTAAGTCAATGAAGATCCCCAGTGGGACTTCTTTTTTCTCTATTGCAGTGTATATATGTTCTAGCATGTGTATAATAGCATCATTAGTATTTTTATTAGGCCTGAATCCAAATTGGCAGGGGTTGAGTATGTTTTGGGAGATAAGGTAGGAGTAGATTCGTTTATGAATTAATTTTTCGAAGATTTTTGAGAGAGGGTGTAAGTTGGATATTGGCCTATAGTTATTCAACTCTGTTTGGTCTCCTCCTTTGTGGATCGGGGTGACCCTTGCTATTTTGAGTACTGTAGGGAAGGTGGAGGATTCAATGGAAATCAGGAACGTGCACGGTAAGCTGTCCAATATACAAAAACAGTTAGAAACAGAAATACAAATAGCTAGAGCTTCATTTAAGGAGGTTATTAATAGAATATTCAAGAGGTTGCTAGTAGAATTGCAGTAAATCAACCATTCAAATCGTTATGAAGCTGTGTGTAGTCTGTGGTCAGTCAAACAAACGGGCTTCCACATGGGTAAATTGTCATTTTTGTGGAAATTGGTGTCACGCCCCTTGTGCAGATATCCAAGAACTAGCTACAAGCAGTGTTAAAACAGGGAAGTGTTTTTGGGTATGCCCAAATGAGATAAATCTGTGGACTAAAATCACAAGGGTATTAAAAGAGGACAACATCAAAGCTGCTTTCATAGCAAACCTGGAAGCTTTCTACAACATATGGGAACATAAAAAGTCTGGGCTGAATGGTACTGCCCTTGATACTGGCCATGTAGTCAGAAACTGTAAGGCTGGAGATGAAGTCCTGGTAGTCAGTAAATGTGGGGCTGATAGTGCTGTCCTGGGAGACAGTAATGGTGAAGCGGGAGGTGCTGTCCTGGGAGACAGTAATGGTGAAGCTGGAGATGCTCTCCTGGGAGACAGTAATGGTGAAGCTGGAGATGCTGTCCTGGGAGACAGTAATGGTGAAGCTGGAGATTTTGTCCAGGTAGTCGGGAATTATACGCAGGAAGGAATACATATAAATGACCTCATAGGGGACAGGAGCCATAGTAGGGAAACAAGTGTAGTCAAAGATAAGATAAAACCAATATTGCAAACTAGAAATACCGCAGGAAATAGCAAACAAGAGGACTCCACTAGCAATAGTGAGGATATATTACCAAAAACAACTGGTGGGAGCTCCATTGTTGGTGCTAGGGAGGATAGAAGTAAGACAGGGAAACATGCACCAACAGGGAATACAGTCACAGAAACCCAAGGCAAACAGAAACCAAGCCTGTGCACATACTATGCACTTGGTATCTGCTGGCATGGGAAATCTGGAAAAACAGATGGGACGTGCAACTATGACCACCCTAGAAAATGCCATGCCCATATGACAACAGGAAAATGCAAACTCCCTTCCTGTAAGCTTTTTCACCCTGAACTGTGTACCTCTTCAGTACAGGAAAGACTGTGCTATAACTTAAATTGCCAGGCATACCATCTAAAGGGGACAAAAAGATACAAAACATCCAGGCCATGGGAAAACCTGGGTAGCCACAGCCACTCAAGAGGGAGAGGTTTTTTAGTGCCAGGAAGGAAAAAAAACTGGCAGAAAATGGCAGAAATCGTACACCAAATCCAGTCATTCCTGGAGTGGAACCACAGTCGATGGCCTCCACTCCAAACCAACAGATACAGATACTAATGCCGGAAAAAAAATCCCCCCCCAGTACCAACAATACCACCAGTCCGATAACATTCTTCTTTGCAAATATACAGGGTCTAAAGCCAGCAACAAACAACAAAATACCTTTCATCCGTGGACTGCTTGCAGAGGCAATGTTTGCGGCTTTCACCGAGACCCACATAAAAGATCACTTGGACAACGAAATATGGATCCCAGGTTACAACCTATACAGATGTGACAGAGTGAACAGGCAAAAGGGGGGGGGGGGTTGGCCTGTACATTGCAGAGTCACTTGTTTGCACAGAACTGCTTAATGCCTCAAATGATGTAGTGGAAGTTTTAGCAGTAAAGGTCGAGAACCAAAACCTAGTCATTGTGGTAGTCTACAAGCCTCCGGATGCAACATCCCAGCAATTCCAGGAACAGCTGTTAAAAATTGACCACTGTCTGGAAAATCTTCCAGCTCCTGCACCCAACATCTTGCTCCTGGGGGATTTCAACTTAAGGCACCTAAAATGGAGGAATATAGCAAATAATATTGTTGCAGTAATAACACCAGGAGGCAGCTCTGATGAAAACTCACACTCACACGAGCTTTTAAATCTCTGCACAAAATTCAATTTAAACCAGCAAATAATAGAGCCTACTAGACTGGAGAATACACTAGACCTCATCTTCACTAACAATGATGATCTGATAAGAAATGTCACCATATCAAAAACAATATACTCAGATCACAACATAATTGAGGTTCAGACATGTATGCGTGGAGCCCCAGACCGACATAATGAGACTAGTCACGAGGGAGCATTCACCAAATTCAACTTCAATAACAAAAACATAAAGTGGGACCAAGTAAACCAAGTCCTAACCGATATAAGCTGGGAAGATATACCAAGCAACACAGACCCCAACTTATGCCTAGAACAGATTAACTCGGTGGCACTCGATGTATGCACAAGGCTTATTCCTCTAAGAAAAAGGAGGAGTAGATGTAAAATAGAAAGAGACAGGCGCTCCCTTTACAGGCGATGGAAAAGAATAACAGAGCGGCTAAAAGAGGTCAATATATCTGAAATGCGTAGGGAGACACTGGTCAGAGAAATAGCAAACATCGAACTTAAGCTAAAAGAATCCTTTAGGAGTCAGGAATCGCGGGAAGAACTAAAAGCCATAAATGAAATCGAAAGAAACCCAAAGTATTTCTTCTCCTATGCCAAATCAAAATCGAGAACAACGTCCAGTATTGGGCCCCTACTTAAACAAGATGGGTCCTACACAGATGACAGCAAGGAAATGAGTGAGCTACTCAAGTCCCAATATGACTCAGTTTTTAGCAAGCCGCTAACCAGACTGAGAGTCGAAGATCAAAATGAATTTTTTATGAGAGAGCCACAAAATTTGCTTAACACAAGCCTATCCGATGTTATCCTGATGCCAAATGACTTCGAACAGGCGATAAATGACATGCCCATGCACTCTGCCCCAGGGCCAGACTCATGGAACTGTGTGTTCATCAAGAACTGCAAGAAGCCCCTATCACGAGCCTTTTCCATCCTATGGAGAGGGAGCATGGACACGGGGGTCGTCCCACAGTTACTAAAAACAACAGACATAGCCCCACTCCACAAAGGGGGCAGTAAAGCAACAGCAAAGAACTACAGACCAATAGCACTAACATCCCATATCATAAAAATCTTTGAAAGGGTCCTAAGAAGCAAGATCACCACCCATCTAGAAACCCATCAGTTACACAACCCAGGGCAATATGGGTTTAGAACAGGTCGCTCCTGTCTGTCTCAACTATTGGATCACTACGACAAGGTCCTAAATGCACTAGAAGACAAAAAGAATGCAGATGTAATATATACAGACTTTGCAAAAGCCTTCGACAAGTGTGACCATGGCGTAATAGCGCACGAAATGCGTGCTAAAGGAATAACAGGAAAAGTTGGTCGATGGATCTATAATTTCCTCACTAACAGAACACAGAGTAGTCGTCAACAGAGTAAAGTCCGAGGCAGCTACGGTGAAAAGCTCTGTTCCACAAGGCACAGTACTCGCCCCCATCTTGTTCCTCATCCTCATATCCGACATAGACAAGGATGTCAGCCACAGCACCGTGTCTTCCTTTGCAGATGACACCCGAATCTGCATGACAGTGTCTTCCATTGCAGACACTGCAAGGCTCCAGGCGGACATCAACCAAATCTTTCAGTGGGCTGCAGAAAACAATATGAAGTTCAACGATGAGAAATTTCAATTACTCAGATATGGTAAACATGAGGAAATTAAATCTTCATCAGAGTACAAAACAAATTCTGGCCACAAAATAGAGCGAAACACCAACGTCAAAGACCTGGGAGTGATTATGTCGGAGGATCTCACCTTCAAGGACCATAACATTGTATCAATCGCATCTGCTAGAAAAATGACAGGATGGATAATGAGAACCTTCAAAACTAGGGAGGCCAAGCCCATGATGACACTCTTCAGGTCACTTGTTCTATCTAGGCTGGAATA
The DNA here is from genome assembly GCF_038502225.1 of Cherax quadricarinatus. Classification (NCBI taxonomy): domain Eukaryota; kingdom Metazoa; phylum Arthropoda; class Malacostraca; order Decapoda; family Parastacidae; genus Cherax; species Cherax quadricarinatus. The sequence continues at coordinate 3,485 of NW_027198433.1, read as the reverse complement.
TTGCTGCACACTAACAGGTGCACCTTTCAAGGCAGGTGAAATTGCCGACCTAGAAAATGTACAGAGAACAGACGATGCACCATCCCCCCAATGAAAAGCAGGGGTTTCACGGCGCGCATAACGGAGATAAAACATCAGCCGGGCTGTGGCTCGTACGTTGGTTTGCTCAATTACTGGGAGCGCTTGAGGTTCCTAAACCTGTATTCCCTGGAACTGCAAGGCTCCAGGCGGACATCAACCAAATCTTTCAGTGGGCTGCAGCAGGAGGGAGAGATACATGATTATATACACCTGGAAAATCCTAGAGGGACTAGTACCGAACTTGCACACGAAAATCACTCACTACGAAAGCAAAAGACTTGATTATATACACCTGGAAAATCAGACGATGCACCATCCCCCCAATGAAAAGCAGGGGTGTCACTAGCACGTTAAGAGACCATACAATAAGTGTCAGGGGCCCGAGACTGTTCAACTGCCTCCCAGCACACATAAGGGGGATTACCAACAGACCCCTGGCAGTCTTCAAGCTGGCACTGGACAAGCACCTAAAGTCAGTTCCTGATCAGCCGGGCTGTGGCTCGTATGTTGGTTTGCGTGCAGCCAGCAGCAACAGCCTGGTTGATCAGGCTCTGATACACTAGGAGGCCTGGTCACAGACCGGGCCGCAGGGGCGTTGACCCCCGGAACTCTCTCCAGGTAAACTCCAGGTAAACTATCAATAAGACCATCTACTTCTGTTCCTTTGATGAATACTTTCACAACTGCCTTTGACAGTGAATTTGGAGTAACCGCAGAAGTCACTGTTGCTAGAGTCGCATGATCACTGGAATGTGTGGAGGCACTAGCTCTTGATGATGCATTAGCACGACATACTTTAGCAAAGTGACCTTTCTTGTGGCATTTCTGGCACATTGCTTCACGAGCAGGACACTTAGGACGTGGATGTCTTGAAAAACCACAAAAGAAACACACCGTACCTGCTGCTGCTGTCACTGAGGCAGGTTCCACAGTAACTTCATTGCAAGAGTCTTGGTCAGGAATTGCAGCACTTACCACTCAAGAAGGCTGAGTGGTACTGTATACTTCAGAATTCTTCTGGGCTGAATCAAGAGCTCTTGCCTGGTCAAAGGCAGCGGCTAAGTCGAGAGTTTTATTCTCCAATAAACGCTGCCTTATTATTGGTGATTGCAGGCCACTGATAAAAGCATCCCTGATGGACTCTTCACAATACTGAGCAGCTGTCACTGCTTGGAAGTGACAGTCCTTACCTAAAATTTTCAGTGCTTGAAGGTATTCCTCTAAGGATTCATCAATCTGCTGGCGGCGAGTTGCAAGGCGATAGCGTGCAAAGATTTGATTTGTAGGTTTAATATACTGAGACTTGAGGGTTTTGATAGCATCTTCGTGGGTATTACACTCAGAAATAGCCTCATATATCTTAGGTGACACAAAATTGATGAGCAGACTTAGTTTATCTAGATCTTCTTTAGTAAGGGCTCCCAAGAAGTTTTCGAAAGTCTTAAACCAGTGCTTCCATTCCTGAGCAGCCGTTGATAAGCTGGGGTCACAGTCTAGCCTCTCAGGTTTCAGTAAACGCTCCATGTTGTGATGTAGTCTAGCGCAGGATCACCACCAGGTAGCCCAGGATTCTATGTTCAATAAATTGTTGTGATAGAAACACAGGCCTTATCTCTAGGCTTTATTGAACATAGAATCTTCATAGTACTTCTGCAACATCTAATAACGGCTTCTACAGGGATGGTGATGTCTTGCATATGTCAAGAAAAAAGCTATAACTACAGGCCACATATTTAAACTCACCATGTAATCTGCATCACTAATATATGGATATACGAGAAGAGAATCACACACCATGTGTTGGCGCCCATGACACACACCAAACTGTTGTTGTTGTTAAGGGCCCCGAGAGGTGGTGCAGTATTATCCTGCTGTTGCTCCCCACAGGAGCAGTATAACTACACGTGTTCCTCGCTTTCTTTACCAAAGGGCTTGCACTAGCTTTCCTTGGGCCCATGGTGACTTATTTAGCAGTTGCAAACACAAAAAACAATGGATTATTATGAAATGTATTGTATGAACCCGTGGGGTGATGGCCATGTGCTGGTAAACAATGGCACACTGAGTGTGAATGGTGTGGGAGACTGGCTTTGTGCGCACTGTGATGGGCGGACGGGTACCGGATGGTCGCTGAATCACGAGTCCAATCACGAACTGTGAGGTAAATTTTGCCAAAAAAAACTTGCCGGAAGTCGGATTTCACCAAAGTTGATGCCGATGAAACTCAGGAATCCACTGTATATCCTTTCCAACTCGGACATACGCACTCCGCTTTCGTATTTTTCAATGATCTCTTTCTTCATTTCCATCGTAATTCTCACCCCTTTTTAACACAGGCTTGGCACTAGAAGCTTTCTTGGGGCCCATGGTGGCCCCGAGAGGTAGTGCAGTATTATCCTGCTGTTGCTCCCCACAGGAGCAGTATAACTACACGTGTTCCTCGCTTTCTTTACCAAAGGGCTTGCACTAGCTTTCCTTGGGCCCATGGTGACTTATTTAGCAGTTGCAAACACAAAAAACAATGGATTATTATGAAATGTATTGTATGAACCCGTGGGGTGATGGCCATGTGCTGGTAAACAATGGCACACTGAGTGTGAATGGTGTGGGAGACTGGCTTTGTGCGCACGGTGATGGGCGGACGGGTACCGGATGGTCGCTGAATCACGAGTCCAATCACGAACTGTGAGGTAAATTTTGCCAAAAAAAACTTGCCGGAAGTCGGATTTCACCAAAGTTGATGCCGATGAAACTCAGGAATCCACTGTATATCCTTTCCAACTCGGACATACGCACTCCGCTTTCGTATTTTTCAATGATCTCTTTCTTCATTTCCATCGTAATTCTCACCCCTTTTTAACACAGGCTTGGCACTAGAAGCTTTCTTGGGGCCCATGGTGGCTTATTTAGTGGTTACAAGCACTAAAACCACTGGAATAATCCAAAATATATGGCAGGTACACATGGAAGCGACCGCAACAGCTTGTAAACAATGGCACACCAAGTCTTAGAATGGCTGGGCCTGCTCATGCCACGCTCCCACTGCATGGACACATTCTGGATGAACGCTGTTAGACGAGTTTTTCACCGTTGGTAGAGCCATTTTTTTTTATGCCAAAGAGTGCCGTTAGATGAATTTGCCGTTACTTGATGCCGCCGTTGGGTGGGGGTCCACTGTATTGTAATAAACAGAATAGAGGAAATCAGCTCTAATATAAATTAGGTATGTATACTGGTCAGATTATTATTATTATTATTATTATTATAATCAAGGGGAAAGCGCTAAACCCGGAGGATTATACAGCGCCTGGGGGGGGGAGATGTGGAAGGCATTCAGGCTTAATTCGGGGAACTGGAGCACAGATCCAATTCCCTAAATCAAGAGCCCCTCACCAACATCAAGG